>NC_091494.1:9953888-10253888 GCF_947461875.1 Haliaeetus albicilla | reverse complement strand
AAAGACGACACCACATTTTTATGCATCTTTAGCCAGACAAACATTAGCCCTTTTCCCTAACTGAAGCAGCTACTCTAAAGAATGTTAACTTACTGTTTTCTAAATATGCAGATGTTCTGTTGTCATTGTTTCATAAAGTAATGAACTGCTTCTTAATATTTAATAAACCTTGCATGCTGTCCCCAGGCAGGGAGCACAGACTGTTGATAGCCAGCTACTAAATGTCCATTAAAATACAGTATTTCCCCTTAAAATGTGCTTAACAAACAAGTTATATCACCTGCAATGAAATGTGAATTGTTTCAGCCACAAAACTGAAATACTCTCCTCCTACAAGAAACCTAGATACGTAGCAGGGAAAGCTGGTACTTCCTGCACTCTGATCTGACTCAGATAAAAATCTTTACCCTGTGACAAATGTTTGTCACTAGTACCATTCATCTCAGTCTGCTGTATGGCAAAATGACAGACCAAAGGATGATATAGTCAAAGAATGCTACAGAGAAGCTATTTAAAAAGGTGCTTTTTGGGAATCTTGTTTATTGTCTCTTGTGTGCAATGCAAGTCATAACATATTGCAATAATGATCTTCACTAATTGGATACAGAAGTCATTAATACAGAACAATAGCATTTGTACACTTTAGTACTGGCTTTTTATGTTCTAAAAGCAAAAACTAATGCTAATGAGATTTTATAGAAACGGGGAAAAACATTAAAGCAACTCAGACTAGACATTGCCCTTTGTGGTGCTGCCACACTAGAGGGGTCCACCTATGCATGGGATTCTGTGCTGGACTTTGCCAGACGGCCTTGAAAAGTGGAAGACATGTCAAAGTGCTGTGTAAGCAAGTGCTATGCAAAATGCAGGAAAGTCCTAACTACTCTGCCTGATCAACACAGGTGTGCAAAGGCCACATCAACAGAGCTGTTATGTATCTACAGTTATTCAGTAAAATCATCTTTGTCACAAAGATGTCACAAAAAATCATCTGCTCACAAATATCCCTACTTTGCCAATACAGCTGTCATCAGTTTCAAATAAAAGAAAAAAGGTACATTAATATCAAAAGACAAAGATGAAGTAATCAGAAATATATATGGAAGATAATTATTCCACCAAAGCCCAGTGTAGCTGGCAGACTTTGGCTTTGGCTTTATAGGAAACACAAAAATAGGAAAAGGATAAAAATGGTGCTTTTAATTGAAAAATTTTAGAGAGTCTTTAAAACTGATCTAAACTAGCTCTGTAAGAATTTTGTAGACTGAACGGCTTTTTAGGCTGTACTTCTTGGTGTCTAATTGGTTCAATGCCTGAAGAGAAGGAACAAACACAATTAGAGAAAAGCACGCTGCCTTTTGGCATCAAGAACCTCTTTGAATCTTGAATATCCCTTAAAAGTGAATTGGATCCAGCTAGCTAGTCCAGTGCTTTCGAGTTACAGGAGCCTGAACGGGCTACATTTATTAATTTAAAAGGTTGCAATAATTATAGGGTCAATCTTGCCTAGATAAACACACATGGAATACAAAAAAACCTCACATGTATTCCCTGCAAGAATGCAAACAAAAAGGGAAAAAGTTTGTACAAGACATTACTGATTTATTCTTTCACCAATCAATATATATTGGCCCTTTTCTGCAGCAGTATGTGATCATATGAACCTGGGGTCATATCAATATGCAAGCCCTAACTGACTAGGAAGCAAATTGGAAATAAAAATGTTCTAAAAGGCTTTTACTCTGACATATCCATGAAAAAAGCAACCATCACACATTGCAAAGAAAAAGCATCTGCTAAAAAAATCCAAAATAATAATAAAGGTTTATATTTTGTATTTCTTGTCAAAGTACCACCATCCCTTATTTCTCATTAAGATTTTAACACATCTGTTTGGTATACCAAAAACCTAACTATAACTGTATATTCTGAAAACAATCCTACTCTAACGAGCTATATTCAACCTGTGGAGCTTTTAAAGTTTTAAAAAGGTGCGCAACAGTAGCTTTCCTGTGATGTTCTTAGAGATGCAGTTTTGAAATCAGGATGCCATCTTTGCTCCTGGTATTTTTCTGATCAAGTGAATTAGAAATACAACCATTTGAGTTATTCATAGGTAATACATTGCATGAGACTAGACATGGAGGGAGTTTGCATGTTTCTGAGGAAGGAAGAAAAAGAGGGAAAGCAAAGGTATTTTTTTCCCTTCCCATAAGCAAGAACACAGTTGTTCTGTATCTTTCAAGTGAGAGATCTAGTTTCTGATTTTATAGAGTAGCTTGAGTTGGATGAGCCAAAAGCCAGTGAACTTCAGATGCTGGGAGGAAATCATGGAATCAGGTATGTTAGAACTGAAAGCACAAAATTGCATTGTAGCTGGTAATTTTTTTTTCCTAAGTATTTAAAAACCATTAAAAAGATGATGAACCTTTTTAGGAACTCAATTTTTATCATTCAGATATACTATGTCTGCTGGGGTACTAAGGCCTTGAATATCAGCAAGAAAGTGGTAGTTTTCCCCACCTGTGACCTTCTAGCAACTGCTGGATGAAAATGCCCAATCGGCCATGTTTGGTAGGCTGAGGTATGGTTCTCCATGTGATGAACTGCTGGGATCAGTAGTTCTCTTCTGTTATTGTCCTTGGGTAAGTCTGTTTATAAATAGGTAGGCATGGATAGTACTGCTCCATGCTTAAAGCCAAGGTCTAAAACCAGAAGATGTATCCACAATCAGAAACAAGAACTAGAACACAAGCCGAAGTTCAGGAAAGGTGTGCCATATCCCTGGGCTATGAGCAGCATCCAGCCAAGCAGGAAGGATGGATGATGCTGCTCTTGGCAGCCCACTGCAAAGTGACTCTTCCAGTGTTTACTACGGTTTAATCAGGGAGGATGTAGATATAAACACAACTTTCTCATTCTGAATAAATGAACTGGAGCCAGACTACTGCATTGCTATATAATAAAAAGGTTTTGTTTCTTAGACAGTTCACTGGGCTCCTCAAACGTTGCACCAAGCTCCTGACAAGAGATCACCTCCTGCGAGTCCCTGACCAACAGCAGCACTCAGTTTCCAAAGGGAATTTCTGCCATATAAATAACTAGACACACTTTTTTTTAATACACTAAGGTTGACTGGGGCGTATTATGGAGGAAAGTAATTTCAACCTTTGAACTTTAGAAAACAAACACTTATCACACATCAAATTGCTTAGTAATTCAGAGACCTTGACACCTCAAAATCTTGAGCTTATAAAAGACTCCCACTCTGAGTAGATACTGTAATTAAGATAAATAATAAAGAACTGGGTATTGAGTAAAAGTTATAGCTTACAGTAGTAGGCAGGAAAAAACCCTGAAGACTAATATTAAAAGGTTGAATCATGTACAAGCATCAAATTTCTGAATTTCTTCAGCTTAATAATGATCTGCAAGTTCTTCAAGACAAACTCATTTGAAAGTTCCTAGCACTAGATGCCTCTCTGTCCTATATTTAGAATTTTTTCTAGCACAGTATGTCTCAAAAAAATCCTGCTTACACAAAAAGGCTTGTACAGCAGGCTATGAAATTGTGTGTCCTAATGGTAGATTTCCATGACACTACTTCCAGCTATCTCAATACGTATGGATACAATTAGGCAACTTCTGTGAAGAAGGGTCTTCAAGGCAAAGAAAATAAACCCTAAACAGCCTAAATTGAATAATGAATGAGAAGTTTTGAAGATTCCAAGCAAATAGAATGGCTGACTGCCTGTGGAAAGCAGAATCTTGAATAAAGATGCCATTGGTGCAGCAGTCAGAATCTATCATTTAAAGACCTTACACAGCACTCATTACACACAAAGAAGTCTATTGAAATTATATTGCTCAAGCTTACAGGAGTGTTTCTGGGTAAGGAATGCTGAATAGGGCCCTAGTGAGTCAGTGAGTTGTTAGTAGTGAACATCAGCCCTACTGCTTCTTAATCTACCGCTAGCAAAAAAACTCACCAAGAACAACTTTTCTTCTTGCCCTTGTAATGTGACTGAGTTTGATTCTAAGTCTACAAGTAGTTTTACTCATACCTATAAATTTATTCTTCTATCTAATAGTCAAAGACACTAGCCCAGTAGATTTTAAGAATCTTCACACAGACATCTTTGGTCTTCGTTATAGGTGCCTATACTAACACTCTGCTACTTGTGCTGTGGCTGCAATCAGATTTTGAAAGATCAATATATGTATCCCACATATCTGCAAGCACCAACAGTTGTAGTAAGAGCACATATCTAAAAGAAAAGATTCTAAATTTCTAAAAGCATTTTATCACCTGCCTGGTTGTGATTTGGTAGTGTTAAGAATTTTAAAAATATAAAGCCTACCTTAAAGTCTCATGAGGAAGTATCTGACTCTGCCAACACCCTTAAATGAAGATCATATTTCATTTTCATAAGAGTCCATATAGAGGTAGCTTCATTTTCCTACCACAGTGTTATAGCTAATAAGCTTTTTCTCTTGAGGAACACCTGGGGAATATCATCTTCCAAAGTGGAAGATGTCTCAGAAATTAAAGAATTGCAAGTGCTGATTGGCTGTTGATAATATTAGTTGTCAATAATTAATTTATTTAAGAAGATATCTGATACTTCATTTAGAAAATAATTAATTATTCCTATAAACAATCATTAAAAATATACACATGCTGCAAAAGCTGGAGATACCCTAAGCGATGATCCAAACAGTAAGCCTATCAGAAGAACATGTCAACAAGCCTATCATCAAAATAGCCCACTCCACCAGCCACAGATGCTGCATTCTTATTATAACTTGGATTAACTTAAAAAAAATAATATATATATAACCACTACTAGAATTTTAAGTAGAAAACAGCCTTTTTTTTATTATTTTGATATCACAAAAACCATTAGAGACAACCTTCTCCCTCTGAACAAAAGGACTTTCTGTATGTACTGTAACTCTTTTCTCTGTGGGTTTGAAATTACACACAGTAGTGCCAAAGGTAAGTCATTTCTAGAGGTTTAATACATTTCTGAGGTTTTTTCTCTTTTTCTCCCTCTTGTGAAATATATTTGTGGCCCACAGCAATCACTTTAGACTTTTTAGACACGTCCGGATAGAGATAGATGACACAAGTAATCTACTTATCTTCCTTTTCCATCACCAATAAAAGTGACAGCCTGCCTAATTAGGCCTAATAAAGCAGCAGCCAAGAGAGGGGCTCAGCAGCGATCTAAAGAGAAATGGCATTGACCCACAGATACAGGTGCCGCCTTGAGGCAGTACTGGTATTGCTTTATCTTCAACACATTACATCTAGCTCATACCATATTCAAATGCAAGTAGCATGTTTTTCTCCTCGATTCTTAGATCAAGAACAAAAAAAAAAAAAAAAAAAAAAGAATCTCATCTAATCAAAAAAGGCACTGACAATTTTTCAGCCTCACATTAAAAGCAAAGAGTCATTCAGAACAGTGCACTCCATATTCTATTTTATAATATCACTTTAAGCTATTTCTTTGAATCACAGACATTTCTTTGTTAAGAAGGAAAATCAAAAATTCATCAGAAGAAGTTCTCAGGTTTTTTTTCCTTTTTTTCCCCACCCCTTTTTTCCTTTCCCCCTCCCCCCTCCCTCAAACAGGGCTATTGCATGGGGTTTTTAGCTGGAACCAACATTTATAGAAGTTAGGGATCCTTAAGCAATTATTAGCGGTGAGAGTTTGACATGCCTGAGAGTTGTCAACAACTGACTTTAAATAAAGTAGAAGGAAAGGGAAATAAACGGTGCTCTCAGCAAATTAATACACAGCCTTGCAAATTAAAGATGTAGTGTTTTTTAAACAAGGAAAAAAAGTGAACTTTGCATGAAACAGCATTTTAAGTATATCTTTGTAAAAATTATCAGATTGTCAAATGGCATGAAAGTAAACCAAGTCTGCAGCTACTTGTGATATTTCTACATTTGCTCAAAACAAAACAAAAAAAATCTTGGGTTTTTTGTCTGCAAGTATTCTTCATTCTTATTAGCCCAGACTGCCAAAGGCTGGTTTTGTTCAACTAGTACTTGTATACCACCACTTGCAGTACATTCCTTGCTAGTGAAAGGTTTGTACCAGGAGAGTTGAACACACAAAGGACTTTATTTCAAATTATTATTCAAGTTTCTGTCTTTTCTGAATGAAATGCAAAGGCTACAGTTCTCTGGTACAGAAAGATTGTCTATGTTTTTTGTAACACCCCAAGTGCCCTACTTCAAATGCCAGCTTTAGTGTTATTTACTAATAACACCAGTGATTCCTGTCCTAACAATATTTGGGTTTGGTGTTCAAAATGGATGAATAGTATTGTGAGTGAAGCAATCTTCTTTCATTAAGGAACTTTTGCTTTGAAAATATGCAGTACCAGTGTGTGCAACTTACTGTCACAAGATATCATCAAGACTAAGGCCACTGGAGGGGCGGAAAAAAAAAAAGGGGGGGGGGGGATAGAATATAACAATATCCAACTAACAAATTTTGGAAGGTAACAGACCTCCTAGTTCAGGGCATTAACTAGTCTGTGAGCACCAAGAATTACTGAAAAACACCCTTACTTTTTTGTTGTTGTTGTTACTTAATAACGGACCAAGTGATACGCACATTTGCTTACTAGTGACATTCTGGTTCAAAACCAAAAGACTTTAAACTTCATCAGAAGATTTCAGTTTACCTCAACAGCCTTGATTCAGATCCTTTAAGATCACAGGAGAATAATGTTGTAGAAACTTAGAACACAGAAGAAGCTGACTGGTTGTGGATGAGTAGAAATAAGCACAATGACATTTTCTGTCGTTTTTCCACCATATAAAAATGACCCTTCAGCATACAAGGCATTGGATAATGAGACACAAGTGGGTGCCGAAGAGCAGTTTTATATTTAACTAATAAAGCTTAACTTGTTGAAACAGTCCTTCTAAAGAAAGGTTTAACTAATCCCATAATTATTCTTTACATTTAAATTCTTAGTATAAAGCTAAACAAAATAATAAGCATTTTCCATGCAATCAGAACACGAAGGCAACATGGAAGATATGAATAAGAAGTCTGTGAAAAGCTTCTTGGGAACATACCTAAACCCACAGTTCAAGGGCTGATATATCAAAAGGCACAAATTGCAGAAGGCCATACAGAAGAACTGGAATCCATTATTCCGATTTGACTGATTCTGATGAAACCCAATGTTCAACCTAAAATTCTTAATATTCTACTTCTCATTCATCAGTATGATACCTTCACAACAGCTGATATCTTCTTGTCATTGTTTGAGGCAGGTTTTTTTTTTAAAGAAAAAGGCTTTCCCAGTTTGCTGGTTCAATAAGACAAAGAATGACCAGAAATTCAGAACTCAGACCTCATCAAAATGTTAACTACCTTAGGAGCTGCAGAAAAGGCTGAAGAACCACTGCTATTTTTAACAGGTTTTTTTCCCCCCAATTCTATTAAAAACAGAATTAAATTTAAAAAAAAATTGTAGCCAGCTCTAATAAGCCAAATGATGTGCAAGTTATGCTGAGCTGTAACATCAACAGATTTGTAATTGGAAACTAAAGCTAAGTAAGGGACAACAGTCTTTGCTGACACTTTTTTTAACTAGCTGAGAACACAGGCATACTAACAGAACCACTTACCTGTCCTGGGAAAATAGGTCTGCCACCAAGAAAAATAATACCATCAACATGATGAACACAGAAAAAGCATAAAACCACGTGAATGATAAAACACATTTGCCCCACTGGTTAACACCAAGAAACTGCTGTGAGTTACTCAGTATGTTCAGCTTTGAAACCACTCAGGGAGGGGGAGAATTCCTGTTACGTTAGGCTCAACTACCAGAATCACTCAAGCTATTGTTAAAATCAGCTTTATTGCCATAAATACTTGGAGGCCTCAGACTCCAACCACAAAATGATCAGTTAAATTACCAAAAATGTGCATCTAGGCTGAGCAAAAGGCAAAGGATTTGCTTGAAGAAAGCTCCCTGCAAAAACAAGAGCATCTTTCCTCTGCTTGTATATCAACTTTTTGTTTTAGTGTCCACTGTTATCTCTGTTTCCTATTTTAAAGCAAGCATTTTGCACAGAAGCTCTGGAAAATTATCTAAAGGGATTGAGTGGAGGGGTTGTAGTGGTTCAGCAGCATAAATTTAGATGAGCTTATCAGAGAGTGAAAATAATCCCTCACCTTTAAATTCAAACTACCTCAAGAGTCAACCTGTCATCCCATAGTTAATCTCACTGGCTTAGGATTCTTCGCAAAAGAAGAGGATTGAGGAAAAAGAGGAGTAACCCACAGGTAATGTTTCTGCATAATCACAGGGAATAGGAATTAGCTTATTATATTTATTGCTTCTGTTTTCTCCACATTATGGAGGAAGAGAGTTATTCCTGCTCCTTTTACATGATACTGAATTTGTTACTAAAGGGAGCCAGGACTTCTTCCATAATGATGCGGAAACAGCCCAGAGCAGGCAAGCACAAAGTCAACGTTGGTAGTTCCACAGGGCCCAAATAGCTGACAAAGGTAAATGATCCAATAGCCATCAGAAGGCAGAGGTTTTTGGATGATGAGGGCACCATTTTGGGTCACTTACTCTGAGAATCATAAATGCAGGGCACGGAATCAGTTATATATTTCTTACTACCTGCATGCCAACTGTGCTTACTAATAGTGCTGGTTTACAACATGAACAGCAAGCCCTTTCCTAAACCTCACTTGAACAGACACCCACAGTATTAAGGGTGATTGTGCTGAGAGCAGAAGAGAGATCCACCTCTGTACCAGCCCTTGATACTGTGGCATATGCTGGCTCAGCAGTGCTACCTCAGTCTGAATTGGTAGACTGACATAAAACCCTTAACCCTTAATGAAGTGAAATAATGCGATTTGCTGAAAATGCTGGGCCTTCTTTTTATTATTATTATTTGAAAAGAAGTAACAGATGTAGGTCAGCTTATGAACATAACAGATGAACAGCATATCACTGCCTCGCACTGGTCAAAGCTAAAATGCTCTGTTGGGACTCTTCTACCTGCAAGTTTGCAACATGCAACTTCTTGCTCATTTAAGACTATAGTTTCCACTTCAGCGCATTCATGATAGAAAGCTTGTCATTATATAAATTTATGGGCCAACCGGGCATAAAAAAACCCCACATATATTGTCTTAGGTGTTTTAAGACTGCAAAGTTTTAGTTATCACTAACAAGCACAATTTAAATGAATCAGATCTTGACTAGCAATTTCTTGCTGCAGTGATATCCTCTTGTGAATGAGGCCATAGCTCCGGAAGTACAGTGAAGTTCACTGCCAGCTCCTGCATTAAGAAAAGGAATTTTCCTGCATCAGCTTTCAAAGACACTGCAAAGCTTCCTGACTTGACTGAAACCTAATGAGGATCTGCTCTATTGAAGACCTGGCCCAAAAGATATCTCTTAACAAATTATAAACCAAAGTTACCATATTAAGCCTAAAGTGGTTTGTTTGCTGATACCTTCCAAAGACACATCACTAATTTTAGTTGAACATAATCCTCAGCCTCTCCAGGAAGCTGTTGCTTTCTCATTTTTTAGTCCAAGGAATTATTCACATAAGAAAAATCTTGAAATTGAAGTTGTGAACTTTTGTAAGTAGGAAGGAAAAGAAAAAAGCTTTTTATCAACTCAATTCATTGAATGATTTTTTTATTTGGGTCTCAGATTCACACTGCTTGATACCTAGGCAGCAAATTCCTTTGGCTTTGATTTTGGTAGATCCTGGTTAAGAATCAGAAGTCCATCTCCTATGAAATCCTGAAAGCACATGCTCATGGTTGAACATGTTACTAGTTGCACTGATGGCAAAGACTTGTCCACCTAAAGTTAAGCAAATGTGCTTTGTTAGATCGGATTTCTGATGCATATATCATTATCAGGAATAACTGAAGAGGTCTAGATGGAACTGAGGAATAATGCCAAGTGGTTTTCTGCATGTCCCTGTCTCACCTACATCTCTCCTAAGTCTGTGTCTGCATCACCTCACCTCAAGCTGAGAAAGTACATAAGATATTGCCAAAGATAAAATTTAAGATAAGCTACTGTAGAAAGAATTCTAAAAAATTGTCCTATATTTTGTATTAAACATATCAAAATCCCATGTCATGTCCACAGAAATATACATTCTTCAGATGCCCTGTACACTTACTTACACTTTATGACCCTGTACCTCAGAGTTCAAGGGCATGAATATAAGAAGATACAAGGCTATATATTTACGAATCCATCATGTGTCCGCCTTTTTTTTTTTTTTCTTCTCTCTTTTTGTGAGCGATTGGGCAGGTCTTCTAGAGAGGCAGATATTTGTAACAATGCCCTGAGGGTTAAATAATGATGTTGAGGGTGGGGGAGGAAGTTAGGCCAACCTGCATAGTTTCATATGGCCTTAGTGACCAGTATGGAGCTGATCACCACAGCTAATGATTACACAGAGAAAAAAATTCCCCCAGTGCTCCGTAAGTAAATAGAAAATGCTAACCTTAGCATATTCAAAGGAGCATTTTAGCATGCAGTCATTAAGTTATCTCTTGGTTATTTATTTCTTCTGCTTGTTATTAGCTGTGTGAAGAATATTATTCTAATTATGTCAGCCCAATCAGCAGTATTGCATGTCCAGGCTCATTTCCATTAGTTTGAGCTTTGTCTTTCACACTGTGATACTAATTCAATGAGACATCAAACATTTAAATCGACCCAGGATGCCGAGGTCAGGCAGTTTTGCCCTTCCACTCTATTAGCACTCGAGTGTAATTGTGTTTGTCACTCCCCGCATGACTAATAGTATCAGGGTGACTATCAGAGCACAAATGAGCAATGCACTAATATATTATTTTGTTCTATAATATCAATATGTGTTTATTCAGTGGTTGTGTTAGCCAAGTTGAAATGTTCGCTTTAATATAGTAACCATAAACTGTTCACTTAAACAGGGGCACTCACTCATACAATTACTTTACAGCAATAGAATTTTTACTTTGCAGCAATAGAATTTTGCTTAAGTGAGAAAAATGAAAAAAACTCACAAAAAAAAAGCTTTCAGAGATGAAGCTTTGCAACCTCAATTTGGCCTAAAAGTATCAGTAAAACTATGCACAGTTCATACACAGAGCATATATAACAATTTGCAGTGTATAAATATAAATGTATTATGAGCTATATATAATCAGAGAGTGCATAAACCATTGAAGCAATTTAAAAGCAGTTTGCATCTTTAACAACAATTGCTAAAAACTTTAAAGCACCAGACCTTGAACTGCAATATTTAGATACCCAAAGAAAAGGAAACCAAGGAATTTCCTTTACATCACTGCAGTGGTGCAATCCACTGTGGAATATCAGCATGTGGCTGACTTGAAAGACGCAGGTAATCACCAGCTGATGCTGTTCATGCACTTAAAGCACACATTTGCCTTAACAAATTCCTGAAAGGGAGACATGATTAATTACCTCAAAACTTACATAAATAGGGAAAAAGGAGGGAAAACCCACCAAAACAATATTAAAAAATTAATTATGAATTCAGCACATATGATAATTAGCAAATCTGATAATTTCAGAAAAATTTAAATTCGCTCTCCTCAGAGCAATAAAGCTTCTAAGTATTTTAAATGCTGCATCATTTCTTTAACAGATGGTTTCGGAATAACTAAAACTATCAATGTTCTTGCGCATCTCCTTTTCTTGGTTATGTTTCAAAACAAGGTAAATTTCATTCTTTATACTTTCTAGGGCAGAACTTGCACCAGCTTCACAGGAGGCTAACTTTCACCTCTAGCATTTGTGCTTTTGCACTTTCATTCTCTAGTGCTGAGGAAAGAACACACAATGCCTTTTTGTGCCAGTTTTAAAAATGCCAACAGCCAAAAGTATTACTTCACACCAGCATTACATAATTAGCTCATTCAAGGTTTGAGGGGGAAGCTCGCTTTTTTTTTTTAACTGAACAGACACAACTTGCTTCTCCAAAGTATACAGTAGCTTTCAACATTTTTAATGCACTACATAATCTTCATAGAAGATAATTCAAACTTTTGTCATCTCAAATCACATCCATAAAAAAAACCCCAAACCACAAAACACACACAATTGGTCAACTCTGGGAGCCATCTGGCAAAATTTTGGGATGCTTTACTGCTGTCATTGTGTATATGCACCCCTGCCTTTAGGCAGGGTTTCAACATAAGACTTGAACATATGCTAAAGGTTACACTTATGTCTTAAAGTTTTACTGACTCCAACCAACTATGTGAAGGTTTTGGTGACTCAAAATAAAAAAATTTGTTCATTTGATTGATTAGAGATAACATGCTAAAAGCTCCCAGATTCAAAGATAGATTCTGAATATTAAGAGAGATGAAGGACCTCATCATCAATGTCTGCATGGTCCAGGAAAGTACACTGTGTTTATATGTACAGTTGCCTGCTTCACGCATACAGCTTTAAGTGCAGATAAGGTTCTTCCCGTGAAAATGTATTCCAGATCATATTGGGAATTGTTTTAGAAGGAAACGTTTGTCCTGTGACATTTACTAGACTAAGTAACTTCTGCAATTTCAGATTGAATAAAACCCACTCAGTACAATTCACTTCAGCCTGACAGGTTAGAACAAACAAAGCAAACAAACAAACCCACCTGACCCAATTCTTCTCAATTGGTTTTGTACTTCTTACTTTTCTTCAGCAGGAGAAAAAGAAAAAAAAACCAACAAACCACACCACAAAATATTCTGACTAGGGACCAGAGTACAGAGAATTAGAAATGGCTTCAAGCTACAGGAATGCTACCTGAGCTGAACTTCTAGATGTTTGCACATCACCGAGCATCAGCAATCTGTACCCTCTTCACATTCTCAGCTTGTGATGAATCTGCACAAGACAGAACTTGGCATCATGCCCAGTCTATCTGATATATCTTCTCCAAATCATAAACTTCCTAAACTAATGCTTCCCTGTGCAAAGATATTGGGAAAAGGATAAATCTTCAGCCTTAGCAGGCTGTTTTAATTCATTGAACCTGTGTGTGTTAACCGAAAAAATGGTCCTTATAAATACAGATCAAAGAGACAAGTACATTTTAACCATTTTTATTGACCTTTCGCTATCCAAACATCCTCTCAGGAGAGCAAACACATCTAAATTCCTACCACATCACACTTGTTGTTTGTTTCCATTTCCAAGGGAATTGGAAAGTACATTTGTTAACTTCCCTAATTTGTGCAGCACCATTCCTGTTCATTTACATCTCAGACAAAAATTATATTTTTATTTAATCTTCATGAGTTGCTCAAAAAACCGCCACACCTTACTACCTTTTACGGGATACATAAGATAGGACAACTGCTTTCTAGCTTCTGTTAAGAGTAGAAGCCCAAAAGTATTTTCCACCCTGACACAGTCTTGGATGAATTTCTGAAAAGTATCTTTGTATCTCACTGATCCCTGTGCATTGAAGATGTGCTATATGCCACTAAGTGAAACTCAAGAGATGTATTTGTCTAAAGTATGTTCATTTCTCTACCATACAGATGCAGCCAATGTTTGTGTTCCTTTCTATGCCCTTCCCATTTAGGGTATTATGTATTTCTAATGAGCAAAATTAGCTTTCTTTGCTCTGAGTTTAACTTCAAAGATTTTTTTTGTCTATGACATGCAATTGCTATATATGGTAGAGTTGGTGCATGCTTTTCTATCAAAATATTTATTTTGATAAAACAACACGGAAAGTGTGGGTGGCAGAAAAAAATGCATTTTCTGCCCAACAAATTATATATGTATATACACACATATGTGAAGAGTAAATGTACTGTTTTGCATACTTTGTTTTTGCCTACCCATTCATGGTAATTAAACCCATGTGTATTATATTTATTCCCATGAGTTCAACCCTCCCTTTTGACAAATCAAATGATTAAACACATACTTTACTTCTAACAAGACTCTATGCAATGCTAAACTGCTGCCATTTAGTTGCAAGAGCTTTGCTTTTTTTTATAAACACATTGCTTTCTTAAAAACAATGAAACGTCCATCCCTTCTTCTTCCCGCCGCCCCTTTCACTCATGCTTTGATAAGCAGCAGCTCTAAATAGATAGCATTCTGCTTCCTACTGGGAGAACATTACCCTTCATTTAGCAATGTAACTTCTGTGTGGCAGCGGATGGACAACTGATTGCTTACAAGAAAGTTACACCAGCATTTTGAGGGTTATGCAGGCATCCCTAACTACATCCAGGGAAGGCTGAGAAGTAATTATCACATATGTAGTAAAACCACAGCACAAAAGAAACCATTGCCATTAGAAAGGTCTTACCTTACTAGAGAAGGCATCTCTGCAGGTTCCACACCACAGACAGCAGGCAGCATAGGCAGCCTCAGAGGTTCCTGCCTAAGAAGTACAATGGAAGGTTCATGACAGAACTTCCTGCTCGTGCACCAGTACGCTTTTGTTGATTTCAGTTCAAGGTTCCGTAAGATTGGTTACTAATCTTTAACTTTCTGACAAAGAAGATTATTAGCTCAAGCAGCCATGTGACTGCCAGGTTAGCTAGTGTACTTGCATTCCAAGTCAGTGGTGCTTTGGTAAATAAGCTATTCTGCAAATGAGTCGTGCAAGTATTCCATGTTTGGAAACAGAGGCTTTTCAAGAAAACCCACTATCACTCTAGACATAAACAAAAGAGTCTCAATAGTAAATTAAATGCCACTTCAAACTAAAACAATATGGCCCACTAGGATCAAGCTTATGGGCTGGTGCTTGAGCTAACAATGCAGATACTGCGCAGATACTGTGAGCAACAAATACAAATGCTAGAAGGAGTGCTACGGTCCAACTCTTTCGTCCACCGAATGAAATAAGGAAGTGTTTGCTCCTATCACTTATAATCAAAGCTAACATTGAAACAAAGCCTTGAGTTCCTTTGAAAATTCTTTATAAAGACTACAATGGGTACAACTTAAAGTAAGAAAAAAAACCCTGTATCTTCTTCGTATTGATTTGTAAAACAGACTCTGTGTGTGTGAAGGGAGTTCACATACTTTAAACATTGTAACTTGGTAGAATATTTTGCTAGCCAAAGAATGAAAATTTAACTTCGGGCATTCATCCTGTTAGACCTTTCCTTCCAAGAACAGAACAAATGAGGGGGGTGGGGGGAGTTGGGTAGAATAGACAATTTAAGCATTCAAGTCCACTGTACTCCCTACTTTTTTTGCAAAGGAAAGTTTCCACATTCTCCTTTTTATACTTTCTCCCAGTTCCACACAGGGTAAGGGCCTGCAGATCCTTTATAACTTACTTATGACAAGTAAAAGATCAGCAGTTCAGTTGACAAAATAGTTCATAATAGTAGAGCAGCAGTTACAGTTGTCCAAGCCCAAGCAGAACTGTTGAGTCTGCAACCCATCTGTGTCCCGTAGCGGGGTCAGGAGTCGTACTATACATGATCCACTCCCAAATTCTACACGTTTTAGAAGACGACATCTTTTAGATTTGGGGAAGACTACAGTTCATTTGAAGGATAAACACAGGTAAACGTTAGAGGAAAGCCAATGCAGTGCAGACAAATTGGGGGTGTTTTTAAAGTAGTAACACAGGAATTTAAAAGACAGTAGTCTCAAATAATTTCCTCATTACAGTCCACTGAAAATCTCCATGTTTCAAATCCTTAACTAATAGTTTTCTGGTTAGTTTCTAGTGCAGATTAGAATCTATTAATATAAAATGCCACTTACTACAGCTTTGAAACACAGTATCTATAACTTTATATGTATCTCTCTAAGGTAGGACAGATTTACTTCCTTGAAGTGAAACACACAGGTATGACACTTCAAAAGGATTTGCCTTTATTTACCAGACAAAATTACAGACACATCACATTTGCAGTAGTGGCCCTGACTCCACTTTATGTGAGATATGTTGTCCTTTTGTTTGCTGCTGACAAGCGTAAAGAGCCACTTTCACTGCAGATAATAATGGTTAATTTATCACACAGAGCAGTGGCTGACCTCTGTGCGTCCCTGGCCCTCCATCACCTTCACACCTGCTCAAGCTAATTGTTAGAGCCAAGTGTAAATGAAAATCAACTGGGCTAATAATGAATGGAGGCCATTACTCGCAACAGCACGTTGCTTTACAAAGGTTTATCAAGCTACGATGTAACTAGTTCCTTAGTCACAGCTCCCCATTTTATAAATGAGGATAAGGCAAACTCTCCAAGCCAAGAAAGAAAACCAGACAGTAAGGCAAAACACCTATGTTTGGCACTGTTTTTATAGACCCTTAGCACAGCAAATAATATACCGACATTAGAAAATGCAAGCCAGAAATCCCAGTTCATAAAGCAACAGTAGTATTTTTTAAATCCTGGAGCAGGGGAAAGAATTTCCCCTTTACCTATTTAACATGATACTCGTCTCCTAAGATTCATGGGTGCAAGTATACTAATTAATGAACAGGGAAACATAGGTGAAAATCCAACCCATAAGTCCCTCATAAATCATGCCACAGACTTTCCCTGTAAAGACCACAAGACAACCCAGCACTTCAAAACCTAAAATTTCAAGGAACATTACCTTGCATGTGCTCTTGCTCCAAATAGCTCAGAACAAAACCTAAAACCCCAAATAACTCACTATCTTTTAGTGAATCCAAGCTCCTACATTTACATCCATTTATCTTCAGACAATAAGAAATGAAATTATGAAAGTATTCAACCACTTGGTCTCATAAATAAAAAAAAAAATTGTAAAATTCAGGGGGTAGGTTGTCTATAACTTCAAAACTGAGAATACAGAGGATATAAATAATTATGTAAGAGCTACTAATGTCTCTTTAAGATCCCACCTCTATAACTGTTTTCTCCCACAAAAAGAATTGTCAGGCCATCAGTGGGTTTTGTGTCTCTCCTCCAACCCCACCAAGAGAAAAAAGACAATAGTTACATTAAGAATCAAACAACAGATAAACAACTTTATCAAGTTTAAAAAACCCCAAACCAAATAAAATTCCACTTCCAGCTTCTCATCCATGTTCAGACTGTTTTTCAAGCAAAAACTTGGGACCTACAGAAAGTGAACACTGTGTAACAAGCTTTAAACACATCTAAACTGGGTCCTGTCGCCTTCAGTAATTTATTAGAAGAAAAGCAAATACCTGTCTTTTTGTAAGACTCTTATTACTCCTCTGTGCACAACACCACAATTTTGATTTTTACCCATTTAAAAGGAACAAAGAATATGTACTAAAATTGTCCATAATCTGGTAAAATAATTGTATTTATCCAATTGAATAATTTTTATTAAAAGCAAATGCATACTAGTTCTTCCCACAGAGTACCAAAAAGCAGAGCTACTGATAAATTCAAAACCACTTTTCCATAAAAAGTTAATAAAGAGAATGAAAACATGCATAACAGTTTCTACCACGTATACTGCGTTAAGGATGTACTAGATGCTTTCAAATTAGTAAAATAAAGTGCTTTCTTGCATGAATCTGCAGGACAGAATCCAATATCAATTAAAAAAAAAGGAACTGCGAAGAGTTACTGAACATCAGATTGCTTGTGGCAGGGCAAAGGCTAAAAAAAAATGGAAATGAAAACTTGAAGGTGTGACATTTCGATTTTGGACAGTATTTAAAAATCCAGTGAGGTCAGTAATACTGTTGGAATCACATGCACACCATTCTGGGAGAAATCTGTCTGTATATATATGTATTTTACAGTTTCACACAGCTATCCAGATTCTCCAGATTTAATTAGTAAATTTGCTTGACTTACAGTTTTGCTCCCTATTATATTTTCTCTTGGTTTTACATTCTCATCCATACAAAGCCAGCACAGAGTTGTGTCATACGAGTTTGGCTCTATATTGCATTGCAAGACAAGGATAAAAGAAAATGCATCCAGTGTAACCTGTACACAGTCATAGCATATACAGTTTGGAATAGAGTTCATGGGATCTCATCACACTTAACAACATCTCAATGACATGCAAAACAAAAGCCCAAACTGATGTCCCATTTTCCTTAATGGGAAAATAATTTTCAAAATGTGCCATGAGCCTTACATTTTCTTTCGTAATTCATTTTGCACTCCTCATGGTCAGACTTGTTTAATGACACTTACAACACTGTACGCTACACTAACTAGTGTTAGTTATTCCAGTGCTTAGGGACCAAAATCTTATTTGACATGAATGTATGGGGTGCAATACCTTAACGGAGCTGTACCCATTTACCCCAGAATATGCATGTGTGTTTATGAGTATCTGTAGTGAGCTATCTTTAGTCATTTCCAAGAGTACTGTTAAAGACTAAAGAAATATAAGCACATGGAACTGTTGCTGATTTCCAGTGAAGGTTCTATGCCATTTCATATTACTTTCAGATGGGAGAGATTTGCAGAGCTGCCTCATCTGTTCCCCACGTCACAGAAAGAGGTAATTATCTGTTATGGTAAGTGGTAACAGATTGCTACCCAGGCTACTGTATCTATTCTCCAGCAGTTTTCTTTTCCAGCCTACTTAGATATCCTATTCCTTTCCCACGCATTGTCACAGTTACACATGCTCTCACTGTAATACCTAACATACATTTTCTATAATTTAGTTTAAACTCAGTATTCTTTGTTCAGTTTTAGCTGCCAATTGAAAAAAAAATTGCTATGAAAATGTTGAAGGAAGAAAAATAAATTCTGCAGAAAGTTGCCAACAAACTTTATCCCAGACAAGCAGTACATAATGCCCCATCACCCCTGTGACCAGGCCTAAGGATTTTCCCCATTATATAGAAAGTGCTGAATCAGGATGCAAAGTCACTTGTGTACAAATAACGGGCACACACATTGTTTTCCAACATGTAGATCCCAAAATGTTTTTCAGAGTAAGAACAGTTCCTTATAAAGAGAATTTAAGCTTTCTCATGATAGACTTGATTCTCTTGGTTACCATTTGAGCCTATTTAGAGGTAAATCCATAGACTCCAACAAGCCTATAAACCACATGCTGCAAAATACGAACTTCGGTTCATCACCATTTTCTCTGTAATTGTCATATTGGCTGACTGACTAACGACGTATTTGGCTAGGAGGCAGTGTACTTTCTTCCCATCCTCTCCCACCCCCCAGGATACATATATTGCTATCTGAAAGGGTATTCTGATTAAAAAAGTGCTTGAGGCCATCTCAGCAGCTATATCTACTCTCACCTCCTCCCCAGCTCAATTGAAAACCATGGTCTCTTCTCAGGGTTCTCCGTCTCCTCTGCTCATGCTATGGCAGTACTGCTGAGCATGGACGAAAATTCTCAGTTCATCTATGGAACTAATTTTTCAGAGTTTTTTCCAGGAAGACACCCAGGCCAGACGAAGATCTGCGAGTAGAGCAGAAAAACTCTTCTGCACAAGTGCCCAGGGCACTTCAAACACTGCAGCAAGCATTCCAGCTGTCTGTGATTTAAGAAAGGAAAATGTATGTGCCAGAATGAAGGAATCTGATGAAGCAATTACTATGCTCATACTAGCAAACATTTTGTATTATATTCCAAAAGCAAGATCATTCTGAATATAGAATCTGATTGTATTTTTAACTTTTATACCCATTAAAATTTCAAAGTATTTTATGAACAGAAAATTTATGCTACATGTCCCATGAAGCTGTGCTAACCCTTTGGAGAACTAATCATCCCACTAAACAGAATTTTCCCTCTCAGTAATCTTTAATATAATAGAGAGCTTGATTGTGATAGCAAAAATACATTTAGTTTCCTAAAAGAGGAAAAACACTCAAGAAGTCCAGGCTTGAACAACTGTTCTCCTACACAAATTAAAAAGACAGAGAATAAAGCTTAGAGCAAGGTTCCATTTAAATAGTGTTGCATACTTCCATGTTAGTGAAAAAATGTATACTTGCAAGATGGAAGCAAAACAATCATTTAGATTATATATCTCATAGAGATTCATGGTAGGTGTATTCAGTAAATCCATTTAAGGAAGGCAGCCAAAAACAGTTGATGCGATCAGAATGCTCTACCCATCTATTAGGCATACAACATTTAAGAAAATTTACAAGCACTGACATTAACTAGTGTTCCCAGCCTTTACAATTTGTACAATGAACTCAGCCTTCAACAGACAGAATAATTATGCTAATAGAGGAAAAACTTTCCAAAAAAAAGCAGCCAAATCTAAGAGACCTGTCAATGCCAGTGTCATCAGTGGAGTGATAACTAGTAAAGAGCGGATATCAAAGGCTGTCTTTTTCTTCCCCTCCATGCTCTGTTCTGTTTGAGCCCATGGTGGTCACAGCTCCTTTAACAATATTTATAATGAAGGAACAACGTTGGAGATGTCAACCCTGATTATTCATAAAGGCTCCTCCTGCCCAGCTCTCCCCTTAGGCTAACTGTAAAAGTACCTGATTCCCAATTCTCAAACACAAAAGCGCACAGAGCTTGAAAGCTGAGCTGACTAATAAAGTTTGCATATCCCTAAGAACAAGAGCACACAATGAAGAAGAAAAGGAATGGCAAGATTAAACAAAAACAGTAAGCTTGGATGGGAAATAATAAAAATTTAAAGAGGCAAGAACTTAGATCCCCCCCATACTCCTGTTCATTTACATTTCAGCATGTCCTAAGAAGCATCTGTTTTATCTCCTGACTGCTGCATCAAGGTATAATATACACCACAAAACTTAAATCACATTTTGGAGATGGAATTATGAGAGGTTGTGAGCAATATAACTTCTAGGTCACTGAACTTCAACTCAGGAAGGATCTAGAACAAGGGGTAAGACTGCCCCAGCAAACAATTCTGGCATACTGTTTCACTTTGGGGCCTTCATTGGTATTTATAACACACATAAATGTGGGAATGTCTTCAGATAAACAAGAAGCTAGGCTTACAACAGGACCATGAGCTAGATTTGCCTGCTGTAGAGCTTCGATGCATCTCTGAGCACATGACACACAATAGGGGCTTGGGGCTAGACTGTCATAGATTTTTCTTAATCACACAGGGGACTAAAAGAAAACAAGGCCTTCTTTGTCCCTCTGTTCTGCCTTGCTTACTTTATGACTGACTGCTGGAAAGGGTAGGGGTTACCTGCCCAGGACAAGCAAGTGGGCAGGAAGGAAAATGAAAGGAAGGAGTCCATGCTAGTCCAAGCAGCCAGCTAGTTGCAGAAAGATAAAATTCTTCACCAGTCCTTTCTTGAGGCTGATTAACACTACAGCCTTGCCTCACAAATGTGTGAGGCCCATCTAGTGAAAAGAGATACAGGAATCTTATAAGCTACCACCTCCTGAGAAGAATCATGAAGAAGTTTGGCTGCGCACAGCAAGTTGCTTACAGCAGGAAGCAATAATAACAAATACTTTATCTCAAGCAAGCTACAGGAATAACAAAGTACAGAATCATCCAACACAGAGTTTGAGCAAGATGCTGGGATGAACTTTCTAAACTGAAGGAACTGACATGGGATCCTCTCTCCAGAGTTCCCTTATTGGCATTTACTTCCATGACAGAACAGTTCCAGTGTTCCAAAGTCACAAGCTGCCAACATGTGTACATCAGAACTGCTGACAGACTCACCTGGGTAGCAGAGCCATCAGGCACCAACATCTGAGACAACGTGTCCCTTGAAAGTGAGTCCAGTGAACTACACTTGTCCAATTTCTCTATCTGCAACTGCTATGGAAAGTGTACCTGTAAATAATTAAAGGGAAAAAAATTTATTTTATTCCATCTTCAATAAAAATGGACTTTCCGTCACCTCACTTTCATAGACTGGAATAGTTATGGATGCAGGGAACAAGCTATTTTTATATCAGCGGGGTAACACTTTCAAGAGACCTTCAAAAATGTATTTAAAGTGTGAACAAAATGGAAACAATGAAACAGAAGGAAAAATATATTAAGAAGTAACATTTAAAAACAGCTGTTACAGTGGCAAATCCACTACTCTACTAGCTTTTTTTTTTTTTTTTTAAATCACACATGCACAAGACAACCCTTTAAAAAGCAGTGACACAGAACTAGCATAGCTAGTTCAGCATACAAGGTAATGAAAATGTTACACAAAAGGCAATAGGGACACAACTGATCCACGTATTTCCTTCAGAGCATTGAAGACCACCTACCCCACTCAGTAAAGACAGGCTATACTTACAATCTAGAGTAACTGATCTATGTACAGACATGTCATCCCAGTGGGTGTGGCAGAACATACAAGTTACCACCAACCAGTTTACACATTGCTGAGAAAAGCATCTGAGCGTTATAAATCAACAAAACAGGTAGCAGTGACAAATTAAGCCACATTAAAACTTGTAGCAGCTGTGTAGCCTCTCTATATCATTCTAGAGAGACTGAAAAACATTTTTCATTAATAAATTCACATTAACCATAACAACTTCCGTAGACTGGAATAGTCCTTCTTAGCAGCAGCAACAAAGGACCTGCTTGCTTAGTGCAACTGCAGACATTTTCCTTTTTGTGAAAGATTCCTCTGTGCTATGAAAGGAAGTGGGCAAGGCCTATCTCAACTGATTTTACCGACACACACACATACCCTTGCACATCTTCTGCTGGAGGGAGAAAAGGTGGGTAAAATTTCAGACTACCTCAGCCTAGACTAGGTTTTCTGTTATCCCTGTAGCTCAGGTTATCCCACCTCAGATGACAGAAAAGTCATAGTACTGTCTCTGGGACTCAGCAGTTTTGCCTTTACACCAGCATTGCACTGCTTTGATTTACTGTAAAACACACAAGGAGGAGGGTGCTACTGTGGATGGTTTACCCACAGAGGGTATATTCTCTATTGTGATATGTAAGCCAGCATTGCAGAAAGGTCAAACAGAACCTTCCTTTGAAATCTGGTTCACTTAATTCTTTGTTTGCAAATGTGTCAGAAACAAACTGGCTTTATCTCCAATATATTTGAAAGATTTGTGCCTTTGAAATGTAACAGCTACCTAATTTCAGCCTTTCAAATTCTCCCTGTTGACTCCCCTACACGTAGTGGAAAATAAAAACCAGCAATTCATTTTCAGTGAGATACTTTTTCTATCACAACCATGCTAACCTGATCTAAACAAGAGATGACTGCGGAAACAACTTAAGCATTGAGAAGTCCATAGAGCTTAGAAACGGGTGAAGCATCTCAATTATACATCTTCCAAATGAAAATATTTCTGTTCAAGGATCAAAATGACCCATTTCAAAATTGCCAGTTGTTGTATCTTGTCAACAGTTTTTCTTGAATTACAAGGGTATGACATACCTAGTTCCTGCAGGAATTATGGACCTTCATCTAGCTAGCTAAATGGCCATGTCATTAGTCAGTGACATGCATGTATTTACAATGTTACTGTCCTCCAGAAGAGTTACCTCTGCTCAATTTTGTTCATGTATCTTTGCCATCTGGAAACACAACAGGACACATTCATCTCAACTGCCACCCTGATGACCTCAGTGTAATTCTACCAGGAATGTGTTTAGCCCAGTATTCATGATACATATCTCACATCTCCAGCTAGAGGGCAGTGCATGGAGTGATGAAGGAGATGAGGAGCAATACCTGACTCAGCTCACTAGCCATGAGGGCATGGCCTTTTTACTAATTAGCATGATTTCAAAAATAATTGGCCTTCTTGACTATGCCACAGCGCATCAGATGAAGTTGAGCGTGAGGAAAGCAGCGCAGTAAACTCATTACTGTTTACTCATTCACTGCCAAATTGTTAAAAGAGGTCATTTAAAAGGTCAAGAATGATACTACACTACATGAGAGCTTTAATCTGAACATATAAGAATAGGCAGCAACCTAATTATGAAACCAGAATTAATACAGAGATGGTACAGAACAAGAAGATAAGCACAATACAGTCAGAGAGGAATAATTAACCAAAATAGTCATATATCTTGGAACAAGTCAGCCTTACCTTTCTAGACATTGTAGCATACTGCACATCAATTTTATAGTGTACCTCACTAGTCCACTAGCCATTCACCACACTGCTACCTGAATCTACTAACTACTTTAAGTCTCTGCAGCCCAGACAGAGATAAGAGCACTAAAAAACCCTCTTTCCACATTCTGAGGCACCCTGCTGTAGTGCAGTATGAACTTGCAGCCCAGCCCTCCCGATCTGAGTCTTGAGACTCCTTCCACAGCTCACAACAGCCCTTCACAAAATCTCAGTCATGAGCTTTTGGTTTACAAATGAGTTTTTTAGGAGGCTCACAGTAGATGTAAGTACCTCATCCTTACCCAAGTTTTTAAACATAAGAAATAATAAATCTTCAGAAAAAATAATTACCTGAAAGTGACCCTTTACCCTAGAAGGATCCACAAGCCCAACTTCCATTTATGAAATAAACTTAAAAATCTCTTGCCATTCTACAACTTCCCACTGTTTTTCCAGGAGGGTCCTTAACAAGGCACTATCCAGTGAAAGCAGGAACTGCCTTTGTTGAATAGGATTCAGCTGCTTTTCCAGGTGGTTTATATTTGAATAGATAGCCATTCCCATTTAATGATTTTTCAGTGTTAGATTCACACCCATCCCAGCTGCTTGGTCTCCACTCTATCTAAAGCTTGAAGACTGAAAGGATAATGTCTACACACTCAAAAAGAGTTTGCAGCTCACTAAAGGCACACACGCAAAGTTCACGCACCCTAGGAAATCTTTATGGGATCTTCAGTCTGTCTTTTCAGGGAAGTTCTAAAGCTTGTGAACCAAACTCATCTGCAGCTTAAGTCTTTATTCACTGTGTTTGACAACACGTCTAGTAGGACAACAAATTTAAAGTAACACTATCACAATGACTATGTGCTGAAATATTTCCATAAACAAATCTTGCTCAATCTCTCCCCTTGGTAAAGAAATGACAGGTGGGGAGAGAAGGAAGAATCATGTAAGCAAACTCCCCCACACCACCACCACCACCACTGTAAAAACATTAAACTTCTCTCCTCATGAGCTCCTTGTCCCAGCTGTCAGGAGTTATTACCTGCCTTCAACATTCCAGCAAAGCAGCGACATTTTTGCAAGAGTGCTCATTAATCATCACATTGGAATTTCCCATTCTACCAAGAAAGTAGCACTTCTTTGCATCTGACTACCTAGAACATTTAATCAAATTCTTACTAAATAGCTAAGGACAGAACAGAAAACTCATGGAAAGCTTCAGTGGGGAAATGAAGTAGCTTTTTAAAAATCATTAATTTCCTGGCAAGTCACTGTTGGTAAACTTAGCTTTATGGCATCTGCAGCAAAACATGCAGACATATGTGACTGGAGGAGCCAGCTCTCCACTTCCTAAACCACACATTCAATTTAGATTTAATAAGACAGTAATTGCACATTAAATACTCATTGATTACCTAAAATACAGTTATTAAGAAATAACAGCGATGTAACGCATCTCTGTTAGATTCTCGCATATCTATTACAAAGCTGTTAAACAGCAATAAATGTTTATCTAAAAAATTAGCATTCAGCTAACATAAAATACACATCCTATTAAATCCAAGTGAAATACATGTTGAAGACAATTAAAGCTCCTGTCTGCTTGCCTCAATTTTTCTGAGCAATGCTGTTCTCCCTATGTCTGAAGTCACAGCACCAAACATTTGAATAGCAATCTTTTTCCTGAAAAGACTGAAGAAATTGTCAAGAAATTTTCAAGAAGAAATATCAAGCCTTTCAAGAAATCCTTTTTAGAGCCTCATTTGCTTGGTGATGGCACATCATCCTTCGCAGCTCTGCTGCTCCTGACTCTGGGGCACACAGGAGGGCTCTTTCTACCATACTCCATCCTTCAGTGCAGACAGGCTCCCAGGCACTGGTTTCCATAGGCAGCAGGGCTGTGCTCCTGTTGCTGTTCTTGGGATTGCTTGATTCTATAAGGATACTCTGAAACTCTAAGAAGGAGGCAGCAAGTGGAAAAGTGGCTGTGAAGTTGATAGCAGCTGAGCTGAGGGTATCAGAATGATAGCTTTGGATGGAAAAGGAACTTGTGTATTACATCCTTATTTATGCATCAATAAGGAATGTACAGGCCTCTGCTGAACAGGTACACACCCATGAGAGAAGCAGAAAAGGAGGTGATTTTCAAGAAAGTAAAAAAAAATTGCAGTCTGTAGGGATAGAGTTTACAGAAATAAAAATAAGTCTCCAGCCACGTCTGGCCTGGATCAAAGACAATAGGCTTCTGACAAAGAGTTGGCAGCAGTCTGGCAAAAGACACCAAAACCAGCGCCAAAAGGAAGAGACTGTGAAAATGGAGTATACAGACCCTGGTGACAAGGTCTCTACACAAATAGGAAATACTGAACTAACACACATACAAAACGGAAACTTCACTCTGAACATTTTCTTTAAGCCCAGAGAATTGCTTTTTAGGTACAAAAGAGCTACTGGAATGAAATGAGGTATATTCTGTCCAGTGGGCACTCCCTGGAATCACATCTGAAGCACCTATGTAGGGCAGCATAATGAAACTTTATTTCTGCTGCTCACAATTCATCAATTTTCTGGGTAAGTCCAAAACTCCTACAGACTCACTGGCCTCCTGCTGCAGCAATTAATTCACTTTTCCTACTAAGCTGTTAATTAATTTTAAAAAGCCCTTGTTGTTGAGCAATGCATATACATCATTAACATCAGAGAGCTCTTTTATTGCATTATTGTTTACTAAAACACAAACTCAGAAAAAGGAAATTGGAAAGAATGAAGGTTATAAAGCAAAAAAACAGAGATGGATCTGGAACATAGGCATAGTCAGTCATGGAAATTCTGTTTGAAGCTTCACTGTCTGTTTTATTATGGATTCCATAGGCAGCTTCTAATTTAGTGCAGCTTTAACACTCCTGCTACATCAAAAATTCCCTCTGCTGAACTTCTGTAGAGGTTTTTGTGTTAGACAAGCACCAGTCCTTTCCAACTTCACAGTTTCCTAATTACGGTATTGCAGTTCTCATTTGTACTGTAAACCTGATCAGATTTAAAAAAAAAAAAAAAAAAAAAGTAGTAATTTATAACTGTTGGTAGTACTGTTTTTACTAGCTACTGCATTTACCCAGCGATACATAAAAGGTGTGCAATAGATGGTCAGTAACCAGCCTAGCAAATTGTTTCTAGGTATATTGCTGTGAAATGTGTATAATAGCACCTTCTGTGACAAATCACCATGTAAAAGCTTTGACTTTCAATTGCATTAATACTCATTTCTTTTAACCACATACTTTAAGAAAATTAAGGTAAACAAATAACTCAATTACCAACAAATGAAGGGTAAAAACCTACAAGAAGTATTAACCCACTAACTGAACAGCTTTCAATAGCAAACTAACTCTAAATGACTAATAAAAGGCTGCCATTGATAAAACAGCTCTGACTGATAAACAAGATAGATCTGTTTTTCTTCTTACATGTTTACAATAGCCACCTTTCCAACTACTTCTACAGAAGTGTTTCCCTTTTCTTTAACATATCGAGTTTACTGTAGACAACACAATTCATACCTTTTTCTAGTAGGGCTCAGGGCCCCTCTGAAGCATTTGTTCTGCAAAGTGACATATTGTGACAAATCCAATGATAATGGGGAAATGTAGGAAATCTGACAGAAATACTTTGCTCCTCGTTTCCACTAATGAGAATAAAACAGTAAGAGAGACACCTATCAAAAAATTGCAGTAAGCAATTTATTTGGTTGAAACACAAGCAGTGCTTTTTCCTTCCCTGCTCCCCTTTCTCTTACTTTGCTTAGAGCAGGCTTTTCATTTTTTTTCTTCATTTTGCTTTATATTGTCAACCAAGAACAGAGTTCCTGAGGAGACAAACAGGGGGTAAAGAAGACAAATCTGTCTCCTTTGTGTGAGAGCTGTAGGCCAGAGTTATCAACTCTTCTGCTATTCAAGACAGATTTGCATATCCAAGGCCACCCGAGGCAGAGAAGGCATTTGGAGTCTGATTTTTTTCCACAAGAACACATCAGGGAGCGAAGCAAAATAAGGAAACTCCGAAAAAGATCCAAGTAACTACTTAAAAAAAAAAAAATCATAAAACTTTGTGGAGGGGAAAGAACTCCCATTCAAGAATTTCTGTCTTGAAAAAAAGACATTTTAAACAAAATGGAATTTCCAAATATCCTTATTAAAGAAACTTCACGAACAGCAACTTGGCACAAGAACTTCAGATTGGCATCCATGCTATTTCTGTCTATATCTTAATACAACACCACTATTCTGCACACAGGAATCAACGATGATGGAGTAGCCAGCCTACAAAACAAGGTGGTTTACTTTCCCAGCAGTCTTGTACCTTAACTACAGTTTGGTGATAGAAAAAAAAATAATCCAGACACAGATAAAAAGCCATTACAGTGGGTACATTATGCATTGACTCTACCACTAATACCTACTATTTGGAAATACTGGAGAAATGCCACTGGTAGGGGTAAGATTCCAGTACAGTCAATCCCTAATCACAATGCTTGTCTTCCTACAGATATAATACTGGGATTAACGGATCACATAATGTCAACATAGTGATTACAGAAACTACTTTTAGAAATGCTCTCAGGAAAATCACAATTAATACAAATATATTTAAGTTAAAGTTAACCGTTTATCATGTGACATACATGATGCTATGGAGACAGTGTATACATTCAGTACTTTTATTGGCTAACAAGAATTACCAGCTAATTAGCTGCTAATCTCTTCTGCCATATAACCCATTTTCACACACACACTTGCTTTAATCTAATACAGAGCTACTTTTGGACTTGATTTTGCCATACTTCCTCACAAAAGCAATTTATAATGCAAAAAGCTGTCACCTATAATGTCATAGGAGTACTCTGGCAAATGAGGGTGCTATTAAATCTGAATAAAGCGAGCAGAATTTCATTCTACAATACATAGCCCAGAGACTCTAAGGTCCTGATTCTCATCCATTACCCATCCTGAATAGCTCTTAAAAAAAAAAATCTTCTTTACTTCAACAGAAGATAAGGTGTACCATAATTGCTTCTTGATCTAACAAATATTATCAACAACTATCTTAGCTAGATGTGAAACACTACTCAACTGCCCAAAGACAAATTAAAAAATCTCTCATAATGTACCATGAGACAGCATGCTACAGAACAGTACTTAGCAAAATGTAATATACAAAGCCAAAATTTGTTTCAGCAATTAAAAATCAAAGTCCTGAGCCTAAAGATTTTAACCTGTGATTTGTCTGGTTTAAAAAGAATGGTTGTGGATGTAAGCAATTTTCCTGAACATTTATCAGTAGCATCAGAAATCAAACACATCATAGAAACTATTAGACCTAGTTGTATCCATACTGTACATTAGAGAATTCATATTCCATTAATTTATTTATTAATTTATTAATACATATTTTCCAAAGAAAGTGAGGAATTTACATTTGCTAAAATGGAATCTGAATTTAATCTTTACCCATGCTGTCAAAATTTCTCATGAATTTAGAAATGCAGCAGTTCAAGTGCTGGTTTTATGAGTGTTAACCACTTCCTGACATATAGAACACATCTCTACTTGCACCATATTGGTGTGCTCAGCTGCAAACACTGCATGCATAATGAAATCACAGTACTAGTCACACTGGCAATGGCTTCCACGTTTGAGCTAAATGGTACTAGATAGGTACAAAATCCATTTAAAAAAACTATTTCAAGTGAGCTGTTAATGCCTGTCACTACATCTGAAGGAGAATATTGCACTTTCAGAATACTTACAGCAAGTTGGAAAAATCAGCTTCTAGAGGCCAAATGTACTTTGCTTCCTAATATATACAAGGCCTTTAAGTATAAAGAGTGTGCTAACATGTAGACAATAAGAACCGTTATGCTTTTAGTTCTAGTCTTTTGGTTCAACCCAATGAGCCAGTGTGGCCTGATTTTTTCAGTTCTAGAAGGTATGCAAGCCATTTTCCTTGTGATTTCTCTGTACACAATTATTTTTCAGACACAAATACACATAAATAAGGCACACAGAGAATCTGAAGCAATTATGCCCAGCTCTCTCCCCCTTCAGGAACGAGCCCAAATTAAAAGTATCACACTAAACAGTCTCTGCATTTGTTACACTAGATTTTACTTTAGCATGTCACTTAACCATACGCTGCTATCTCTCTGCGACATACTAACAGAATATGAGCTTTATTTTAATATATAAACTTTGCACATAGGTGGTGATCCCAGATTTTCAGGGCTAGATTTTACCCTTAACAATAACAAAATAAGCACATTAAAATTAAAGGCCACGGTATAACTGCAGCAAACGTGGATTAAATTATCAAATATGAAAACAGATGTTACTGTGGTGAAAAACAGGATTTGTTGAAGAACAAGGCGTACACTACAATTCAAAAGCTAGAGCAGTAGAGTTATGCAAGCCAATCCCCAAATCAGTTTGACTTTTTAAAAGAAACAAATACATTTTTTTCTTTTTATCTGCATTTTGCATTTTGGGGTTTAATAGAGTATTAGGTCACATTTTTCATTTATTTTTCTATAATAGGAGTTCTGAAGGAGTGTATTAAAAATAGCTCCCCCCCCTCCCCCCAACCAAACAAAACCCCTAAGAGCGTCTCAAAATCACTGATCCACATGGGCCAGAATTTGAAGAAAAGAAAGAAAACCACCACCAAATACTCAGCCATCCATCAAAACAAAAGTCATACGTATTCACAGCCTGGCACACAATTTCCATGCTTTCCTATATGCAGAGAAATATTAGTACTGCCACAAATATTAATGTCAACATAAGATGAGAATTTTGCTGTGTGATGCATTGGCTGGTAGCAAGTAAAACAGAAGAGCTACCTTCTCTGACCTTTCCATTGGCTGCTTTCACCAAGAGTTAAAGGCTGCCAGACGCATGTATGCAGGAGGATGAGAAATCACAGCAGAACAGTGTAGAAACTTCGACCAGCTCAAGCTTTTCCTCACCTATTTATACAACACCACATTTCTTCTCATAATGGCATTTCTCACATGGCACATTAACTATTAATACAGTACTAAAATTAACCTATTCTCTTTTAGAAGCTCCACAGAATCGGTGTGACTGAAGTGAGACTCCTCCCTGGGTGCCCAGACTGGATTCCCCTAATCTATTTCCTGTCTTCAGGATGGCAGTTGCTAGAAGTGCAGTACATGGCCTGTAGCTCCTGTAACTAGCTAGAGGGCAACGTAGAAATTAAAATCTAACAAGGGCACTACTCTGCAATCCTACAATGCATTCAAGAGCAGCAAAACTAAAATTCATATCATTATCATAACTTTTTTAAACCTATGAAATTACTTCAAAGTATCTTCTAGGTCATCCGGGAAAGGTCTAAGCTCTATTCTTACTCCATCTGTTTCATAAGTATTATGACTTTCCAGGTATTAAAAACCTAATTTTAAATGGCAGAGAAAAAAACATTCAGCAGTGAATCTTTGACAGTCTCAAGTCAGAATGCTCTGCAAGAAAAAGATAAGCAAAGAGCACATATATATATAACACCTGCTCCACAAATACTTAGCATTCGTTTAGGATAAAGAATAGACCATAGTGCCAGGTGGTGAAATTGTGCAGGTGCCACAAGCCATACCCTTGGAAGTACACTGTCATAAACCAGACAATATTTAGAGGCAATTTGGCTCAGTTGCAAGTAACCCAGTTCTCGCTATAAATTAGAAGAAACCAGAGTTTACAGGTGTAATAATGAGATCTCACTGGTTTTGTTTCCATTTACTATGGTTAACTTTCAGAACAGTTGATTCTATAGCCCAGACCTTTACCAGTGGACTGCTTCCTTTCCAGGAAATCTGAGCTAGAGAAGAAGCTGCAGGAGAATGTAGGTCCTGAAAGACTGTGTATAGGCAATACCTGCCTTGGTTTGCTACAGGTCTCACTGCTGCAGCTTTTCTAGCCAGTCCTTAAAGGAAGAGAAGAACAATTATTTCACCCTTCCTGACCTGGGGCAACCTGTAGTGATTAAGGCAATCAGTAGTTTAGCAGCTACAGGAAACTATGCAAAACAATCAGCTATAAAATTTGACTTTTCTTTGAAAATGTGGCTGCTGAATACCACTGCAGTCAGTTATATGTCATAGGGTATACCTTCAGAAATACTAATTCTTCTTTTTTTCAGAACCTTTATGAAAATAGAACTACAGCTTCTTAATCATTAAAGAGCCTTTTGAAAAAGTTGCTAGAAAGCTACAATAACTAATTTAGCTATAAAAGAGCATACACAATAGACAAGGTTAAGTCTTATGATAACTCTCTGGTCAGGCTAATCTCAGTCAGTTCTTTCCTCTATGTTTTCAATACTGAATAGATTTCTTCCTGTACAGCTTGTAATTGCTAGGACTGGTCAATTCTCTTATACCTTTTAAATACCAGTTCCTAAACTAAATACCACCCTTCTCAATGAAAGCAAGTCAAGTAATTGTTCATGCTGTTACACCATAATGGATATTTTTTCAGCTAATGTAAATCAGTATAGTCTGTAGTACCACAGATTTACACCCATCCTGGATTTGGTATAACAATTTGTTTGCTATAATATTCCTGTTTTTGTCAAGTGCTCTTAAAAACATTATCTCACCTAGACCTGCAAGCAAGAATTTGGATAGAAGACTGACATGACAGCTGGAGGTTCTAATATTCAGTCCAAAAATATCTTGTTCAAGAATTGGTGAAGTGGTATCATTTTCACTTCCATATGCCCCTTTAGTATATAAAAATGCAGGAACTTTAGCACTGTTTAATACAGTTTGAAAATACAATCAAAAGTATTATTTTTGAGCTAATGCAAAGACACAGTCTCCCTATTTCTTCCCGCCCCAAACATATTTCTACAAGCATTTGCTCAACAGCAGCTGAATGTAGAATTGGGAGAGCTTGAGGAGAATTTGAAAATATATGTAAAATCAAAGTGATTCGGTTGTAACGTTACTTCAAATATTCAAATGTTCAAAGACAGTAACACAGCAGCAGAAAATTAACTTTTTTAAAATTCATGTCTTTTCTAAGCTCAAATGGATTAGCAGCAGATTTGAGGTAATTAATTATAATTACAAGTTTCCTAGGGAAACATGGCATAATAGATTCATTAACTGAAATGTTACATTTGTTCTGTGTTTGATTCTCAGATTATTTTAACACAGTGCAACATTTGTTAAAAGTTTTTTGGGCCAGACACCTTTACTTATGCTGAACAGTTGCTCCCTCCATGAGTGGCCCCAGCTGACTTCAAAGAAAACCCACTTGGGCCCTTAATTAGACATTTTCAGCCTACGAAGGTAAAATTTCTTCCTTCTCGGACAAATTCTGTGGTCTCTATTGAACATCAGTCAGTGGGAGCTTTTCTCTGGGAAGGACCATTGAATCTGGCCTCACAGTTACTTCCTGATAATCTCTTCACTCCTGAACAAAAGATACACCACATAACCAAATACCTAACTAAATAGCACATGCTATTTAAGAATGCACAGTTTTGAAGTAGTCTTAATAAAGGCCTCAATTATATTTTTAACTTTTCAACTATCTTCTGTTTGATGCTATTGCTAAGCAAAGGACTATTTTACATCCTCATTTCATTATGGAGACATAAATGTCATTGAACTCCTTATGAAGTGAATACACAGAGAACTCACTGCAGCCATTAATACACCTAATACATAGAGAACTCCACATAGCTATTAATAAAGCTCCTCATACAAACCACAGCACTCACAGTCTAGACAATGCCAGGAACACGAAAGCTGCCTCTTGGTGCATGCAAAAGATCCCTACTTTGATACCCTTGTATCATTGTCCTCAGTTTGAAAATCAAGGGAAACCGATGATGCACCTGTCAAAGAAAGTAGCTGCAAAAATGAGGAACTAGCTAATTAAAAAAAGGAATGACTATTTATTTTACGGTCTTATGTGCACTCAGGAAGTTCTGACGCACAGAAGAGAAATTAAACAACTTTTCATTTTGTCTCTACGCTTTGAGAACCATGCCCAGTAAGATTACAGATAGGAGAGTGATAGGTCCAGCAGGGATTTCTACCAATTAAGCTTCTACACTCTGGGGGGGTAGAGGTGTTTTTTGAACCATGAGTTATTTTTGCACATATCATGGGCTGCAGTGTCTAGCCACAAAAGGGCTACATTAAGAGCAATGTTACAGGCTTTGCTCAGAGCTATCATGCTTTCCTGCAAGTCCAAACCTCTAAGAAGATTTCAGTGAGAGAACTGAGAATGCTCAGTTCTGTAATACTATCAAAAGGATGATAGGAGTGCTTCTACCTACCCAACCTTTACATTTTCACAATCAAGGAGAAAAGAAAAAAAAAAAAAAAGATTACAAAGTTTAATTAACAACAGATACAGCTAGATGATGCCAGATTTTGTTCCGCTTCATACTTACTACTTTCTTCCATGTGCTACCTAGCATCCCTAGAAGCTACAACTCACAGTCTGTTAACACCTATAGCTAAAACAGGGCTTTCAGATTACCGCTTTTTTTTTTTTTTTTTTTTTAAATCAAAGGCACTGTTTATAACTGTTCTACATGCAAATAACTGTAGTATTTTGGGTACCTCTATCATACAGTTGCTTCAGAAAACATCAGTTCAGGAAACACTGGAGTAAACTAATTTTGAGTCTGTATTTCACAGTACTATGAATGCCCCATTTTGTAGACTGACAATTCAAAGTCACACACATGCACACAGGATTCAACAAAGGTAGTTTTCATTTGATAGTTCTACAAGTCCACCAGACAACAGCAAAGGTATCAATTTATGTATCCACTGACAGTATGGTATAAATTATACAAGTGTGGCACCTATCTTGAATATTCAAGACCATCTTTAGAGGACTAGGATCATGAGGCAATACATGTATTACCTTACTTTCTTCCTTGTATGGAGCGAAGACCTGTATTTGGCATAGCAACATTTTGGCTTAAGTTTTAAGCATATTCTGAAGCTCAGACGCTTTAGCAAAAAGTAAACTTCATGATAATATAAAAGCATGGTATTATAAGCATGTGCTTACATGATTTTTTAGAATCTGGTATTACAGGCAAGACTGACATAGAGGGTCAGTTTTTCAGCTTATCAAAACAGGAAAGACTAATGAAAGAAAAGGCAAAGCTACTTTGAAGCAAAGATATACAAATGAGAATATACTCTACTGAGAGACTAATTGAAGCAAAAATTTACTGAAGATCATGAGACAGATTCAGACAGTTGCCTTTATTTGAAATTTCTGTGAGAAAAGCTGGTATGGAATCAGACACTTGAAAGGAAGGAAAAAAAGAATGGACAAAGCCACCCTGCCTGAAACTGACATTTTTTTAATCAAAACACATGGAAGAACTTATTAATAAAACTTTGATTTTAACCATTCATGTGCATTAGCCAGTTACAATTTTCCCTTCTCAGAAATGCATCCAAATTAGAAACGGGGGGGGGGGGGGGGGGGGGGGAGATAATTAAACAGAATGTGTCTACATTTTCCATTTTTCACAAAATTCTCTACCTTTACTTTACTCTTTTTTAATGCTAACTGAAATCTTAAAAAGTAATTTAGTCTGTTGCTCAGCCTCAGAATAATCTTCTGGTAAAAATAAGCTGTGACCATTCATTTCCTATTTTCACTTACTTCATGTAGGCTATCGAAATGTAGGCACACCTTGTTTTGCCTTCCTAAGGCCAGGAGGGGAACCTGCAAATCTCCTGGGATTCATATTTGGCCTGCTTCCTAAAGAACAAAACCTACTTCAGTCAGTCTCAGCACAGAGCTGTTTTACTACGTTGATACACAAAACTAGGCTTTCCTCCAGCTGAACAACAATAATTTGTTTTAGTTTGATAGGTCCTTCTAAATAATGGTGTCATCAGTAAACATCTGGCTTCTTCCTAGCAGATTAGGCCTCCAATGAGGAAACTGTGTTTATAATTCTAATTTGAAACACAGCACATTAATATGCTGATTCTCATAATGTTTGCCTTAACCTGTTTGGAGAAATTATGACTACAAATATCTTGTACACAACACCTCTAAACTACCAGCTTGTACAAACAACACAAGAGCCGACGCAGTCTCATACAGATGATTAGAACCATTTCAGAGGCAATCATGATTAGTGCTTTGGCTTGAAGCCATATTTTACACATAAACAAAGCATCTGTTTCTGAGTTCCTGTCCCAAGCTAATAGACCCACCTCCACTATTACTAATAAGCCCATTCAAGAGAGCCAGATGGCCTATCTGAAACAGCCCTGGCTTTTTCCTAAGCCAGGCAAACCAGAGCCATGGAACCAGAGTTGGCTCCAAATCATATTTCCTTGGGCTCTAGGAGCCAGTAAAACAACATGTAAACTGGCTCCACAAAAGAAGAATACAAATGCTGGGACCATCCATTATTTAGAATTGGTGTGAGGCCAACATCTGCCCCTCCAGATGATCCTTTCATGTAGGTACAATGAAGGAAGATGAAAAATACAGTACATTTCTGCAGGAGTTGGTGTATTGCAATGCAGACTGTCACCATTCCTTGCGGGATTTTTTTGCAGACTTTGCAAATCCCTGCCTGCAGCCAAGCAGTACTGCTCAGCTGTCCTTGCTGCACATTGTATGCACTTGACTATTGGGTGGTTTTACATATTTAATAAAAGTGTCATATTTAATTAGTAGAACTCAGCTTTAAAAGGGATCTTGTGCTCCTTAGCAGCAACTGGAAGTATTGAAAGCCAAGCAGAGCAGCGCTGGTTCACTTCTAAGATCTCTTTCTTTCCTGTGACCTAAGTTCTCATTTAACTAGTTCAGTTTCTAAGTAGATTGGAGTCAAGATGCTCCACAAGCCAAGGAGTTAATGCTGCAGGGAAACTCATAATCGACCTGGCCTAGGAAGAGTATTAGTGAGAAATCTCTTTATATTTTATTTAGAAGCAAACTGACAGGTGGCAGTTAGTGACAGGGCAAGATGGCCATTTAGGTCGCCTGCCCCATCAAACCACATGTATAAAGAGAACTTCCCCCTTCCACTATGATGCACAGGGTGCTTTGTTCCACTATGCTGACAACAGAAGTTCAGCAGAGTGTATGCCTGCATGAACTATCAAAGAGAATTCCCTACACTAGGAGCAAATGAACTTCACTCTAAGAGCAGTAGCAGGTCACATCACCCCTGAAGAAGTAAGGAAGTTTTGCAGAGATGAAGTCTTTTCAGAACAGCACAGCCACAGTAAGCATGCTTCTTGTGTGCTACTATCTCGAAGCTACAGACAAAAAATCCTTTACTTCTGTCTCATGGGGATACCAGTAGATTTGCAAAGATATAAACCTCCCCAAACACAGCTATCTTCCCCCCACCTTGCCATCAGAGACAGAAAAATGAATCACTGTATGAAGGGAAAAAACCCTCATGGAAATGTGCTGAAACAATTGAGGCATGTCACTCCTCTTCGTTAAAGGCAGGTTCCACAGTAGTTATTGAAGCTCTCTGGGACCTCTTGGGATAAAAGCCAGAATAGAAATGTGTAAAGTATTGTTCTTCATATATTCTCCCCACACTGCCAATCTTGTGAACTACGCATACAGGGCATTCCTTGATTTTAAAGGAAAGCCCTGAAGAACAGTCACATTTCACAGCCCAGATCAAGTGTGATCCTGAATCTGTGTCACTGTCCTCACTAGCGGCTGAAAACTCAGCTAGACTTTCCTTCGGAGCATAAAGGATTTAGTGAAAGATGCATAACCAGTATTGTTCTGCTACTGCAAGGATTTCAGCTGTTTTTCCTTGAAGGGATTATGTCAGTGCAGGTAATCAGGAGAATAAGAGGCGAATAAAAAAAAGCTCTGCATTCCTAGAAATGTAAGAATGCACTACCATATACATATGGAAAGAATGACACACATGTTCCAGGTTTTCTCACTTCGTATTTTCAATTCCACAACACTAGGCATTTTGGGGGGGGGAGGGGAGGAGAGGGTGGGTTTTTTTTGTTTTTCCCACTGAGGGGCAGAAAGAAGGGGTTAAGTAGAAAAAGGAAGAGGGGAAAAGTGATCAGAAGCAAAACCGAACCCCTCATTTCAAGAGGAAAAGCAGGTTTGTGGTTCTTCCAAACTTCATATATTTAACAAAATAAAATGCATAGCACTGATACGAAGCACTGTCTACACTAGGCATTACTGAGACTAGCATTTTCTTGCAGGCTTTACCAAATTAAGTTATTTGGAATAAATCTTTGGGATTAATTCCACCCTCTGAGAAAGTTGGTTTAACAGGACAATTGGGAATGAAGTCTTAATCCAACAAAACATCATGTGTCCTGAGCAGCCCCTTCCGAAAGACACTAATGAAATTACCAAAGTTTTTACAGTAACTCACAGCTGCAAGACCACCTCAGTCTGCTACTTATGGGGGGAAAAAACCCAAACAAGCCCTCTGTTGTCTCCATAGAGTATGAAATTCTCTGTACCTCTACTGGACAATTACACTGTGACAAAGATGCTGCTCCCACACTCCTCTGCCGCAGCAGCTTTACAAAAGAGAATTCCCTCATGGTGCCACTCAGTCTTTGCTTCCTCCAAGACTGATCATGAGATCTTATCAATTTCATCACAGCATAGGGATTATCAATCTAATGAAAAATCTCAATGTGATGCCATTTTTCAGAGAAGCCTTCAAACGCTATTTCCACTACTAATCTATTTAATAAGAGCATACTAGACATATCGTGTAACAGTGTGAAACATCCACTATCACTGCTTTTAACCTGAAGAGTTGAGATCTCTTTGCTTATTACTCCCCACCAAATGTTAATGCACAATTTATTTAATGCCTAGTTTTTGTGTGCTGAATTAGCTCACAACACAGCCGAGTGTCCCTTGTGAGCAAGTGCTCCATTTGCACGTCAAGCATCCTAGTCTATTTAGTCCTATCCCAACTGCTTAATGTCTGAAACAGAAGCATCCACTACACTCTTCTTGATCTAAACAGCTAATTTAATACCCTTGGACAAAAGGCGCCTGGTGTTTTGGTAAGCTCCCATGGGCCTAACTATCACAAAGAAGGGATTGTTGAATACACACATAAAAAAAAGGAAGAGATAGGAGGCAGGCAGTCTGATCTTTATGACCCACTGATTATTCTATCAGTAAGTAGAAGCATAAATCTAGCTCCTGACCTAACAAAATACTATTTTACTTCCCTTTACTCTATATTTTATCTTTTATAGCCAATAAAACATTAAACATTACAAAAGGTTATGTTCTCACCAATATTTTCACTAAATGACAATAAATTCCAAGTTGAGCCAAGCAAAGGTTTCAGCAGCAGCTCTCCTGACGGTTGTTTGACACTCTTCCTGCAATTCACTCTGAATACACTAGTGCCACTAATACCAAGAAAGCCCATCTGGAAAATCTGACACTGAATTTGAATCAGTCTAATGACCCTCTTAATGATTTAATGGCAAATCTATACTCTAGTATAAAGCTGTGCTCTTTTCCAATGATCTGGTATAGTATTTACTGTGGAAAGTAAAATTCCTTCCCTCACCCTGCCTTTTTGAACATCCCCAAACACCAGAATCAGTACCAGCCTTCTTAGCTGACCTCCCTGAGCTTTAGATCAAGGCTCTAGACTTGTTCTGTTTTTTATTCCACATGAATTAAGAGGAGAAAATAAAAAGAATTGTAGGGGAAAAAAAAAAGAAGAGAGATGAAGGGACTTCAGAAGGATCAGGAAGGGAGCAGACTAAATCTTTAATCCGCTGCAAAGCTAAGTACTCCAGTTACCTAGACTATATATGTACGAAAGACTGGCAGAGTAGAAAATGGGTCTGAAAAACTATACGCATTTTATGGTCCATTGATTTGGGAGAAAATGGCAGAGCATGCAGTCATTTTGAACTGGATAAAGAAAAAACCCTGTCAGAACCACTGATCAGCAAAATCCCAAAAGACTGAAGACAGGACAAAGAGCACTGGCAGGACAGACAGAACAGTTCTCCTATCACAACACAAACTCCCCAATTGTTTCAGTCTAAAGGGTTCACTCAGTCACCAGCTGTTCTGTTTATTCCATGAAGCACTGTATATTGAACTGTGCATTCTCATCTCAGACACGTGATCTCAAGTTTTCAGAGATTCACTATCGCCCTAGTGCAACGCAAGACCAAAATCTGCAGCTCAGACAACTGTGAAAGTACTTGCCCACCTGGGAAAATAAGCTCAGATACCTAGGCTATGAAAATTGGATCAAAGCTTCAAAACACACTTCCCAGGCAGGATTTGAGCTGAAACACAATAATTAATGGTCATCAGTCCTGAAGAACTGAACTTGGGAACTGAAAATATTAATGAAAACAGCTCATCAGCTGTTGTAGTAGGTTTGCTATATCAGGAATTACTTAAGAATTTTTTTTTTTAATTTAAAAAGAAGAAATGAATCTGTAATTTAAAAGAGAAACTGAGGCACAGATAAGTTAAATGACAGATAATGTCAGACAATAGATGAAGAACAAGAGGGGAACCACAATCAGATAACTCTGTCCCCCACAGTGTTTCTTTTTTAATTCTATCAATGAGTCCAAACTGCTGCCACACTAATTAAACAGAGAACAGTATACCTTAGTAAGACTGTTTTAAAACATGCGGTCATCACTACCCTGGGAAAATGCAGAAAATATTAGAAAGTATCTTGTTTGGTGGGGGAGAAGAGGACAGCTACACTTATAAAACACATTAACTACTGTCTTAATCCTGAATCAAGAGCATTTTCACAACCCAGTTCATGTCTATTTATAATTGGTGATGACTCATATGATCCTTTCAGTTACGATTTTTTCTGAAACAATGAGATTTTCTAGTGGCATTAGAACATGTGATAATGAAGACTAAGCTAAGAGACAAAGAAAATCTGGGATCAAACAGCCAGGACATCTGCAAGCCCAGTATCTGCCCTGTTTAAGAGAAACTCTGAACAAGGTCAATGGAGCACTGTTCTGGCTGAAGGGCCTGCAACACTTCAAAATCTGGTAAATACCTGATATTAGGAGGCAGTCATACAATATGAGACTAAGACACTGAAAGGTATGTAGGTCTTCAAAGACATTGGAGAGCCTAATACTCTGCATTGAATACTGAAGATACAGACTTGAATTTATAGATGACTCAAGACTTGAGCCGAGCATTTCACTTACTTGCACAGCTCGGGCAGGCTCTTACAGCTTAACAGATACATCACACCAGGGATCACAGTATTACTTTCCCATCTCTTGGATTTTGCTTGATAAATTACACACAACATTCCCTTCTTTTCTTTCTAATATTTAATCAGAGCAAATAAATCTGTATATGTGAATTATCTGCTACTTACCCAACCTTATGTCCTTTTAAAATACACTTCTTGCACACAGAACCAAGAGAGGCATCTTTGCAGCTTATTCATCTAACATCAAGGTGCTTTCTGAGCTATGACCTACACTTACCTAACATATATGCAACACAATTCATTAAAACAAAAGAGAGAGAAAAGTAGATTGCAGCTTCTCTTGCTAGGTTCTGTGCTGCTGAGTCTGAGCTCAACTCATGCACACATGGTCAGCCTCTGAACAATTTGTCAGTTCATCAGTTACCTTACTGAAATTCATTACTTTGAGCCTTTTGGCTCCTACCCAGTTCCAATTACTTGTTTTAAAACACTGCATTAGCATCAATTACAGATAACAGCACCTTATTTGTAAAATAACTGCACTTCTGATTTCTCTCCACCATCCTGTCTTCTGTGGATGGCAATAAATGGTGGAGAGAGGAAATAACTGAAAAAGTCAAATCCCACCTAATTACTTTTTCATTTTCTTCTACATGACAGGCACAAACTAATACAGCTCATATCCAGGCAGGCTTTGAACTGACAGGCCAACCCCATTCTCCCAAAGTAAAATAAAATAGACCAAGCCAGAAGAGCAACAGAAAAAGGAGGAAAATTGTCCCATCTACCCACATTAAACATATAGCATGAGACCTGCACGTAATCAGAAAATAAAAAGCAGTTGCTTTAGTAAGACTTTCTCCATTAAAAAAAAAAAGGAAAAAAACCCAGTCTGCCACTGTCCCAGATATAATTATACATCAGCCTCTTCTCACCTTGATTTACCCCAAAGATTTACTAAATAAAATCCTTTAATATAAAGGGTTTAAAACCAAACTATTAAAACCTGGAAATGTCAGGTGCATTTGCAATACACAAATTTGCAAGAGACCAGAAAAAAATCCTCATGTAATCCATCATTCGCAATAATAGCGTTATGATGTAGTCACAACCGAGAACCACTATAGAGTACAATCTGTTTTCTGCTTTCCTACTTACAGGGAGAAACTTTCCTACAGTGAGGAAGGAAATTCAGAACTAAGAGTTCACAGTAAAATCTAAAACATATCTAAAAAGCTCCTAACACCATTTTTTTTTTTGAATGGGGAGGAAAAAATAGAAGTGGGAAAGAATTTAGATCCCCTATTATTAATGTATTTATTGTACAATGCCAATTGTTGCTTTACTGATGTACTTAAATCCATCATTGTTAATATATTTGTAATAAGTTAATAGCAGTACTGTCTCAGAAAAAAAAAATTAATTTACTATATAATCATAGGAAGCCTACAAAGTAATACTCATTTAATGTTTTTATTGCAAAGTATTTTAAAAAATATTTTTCCAGAATATTTACCCATCTTTAGTGCTTCATAAGTCTAAAAGATTTTAGAAAGATTTTTGTTGTTGTTGCATTTGTTTTAAAATCAAATACTACTAAAGCTACTTTAAATAAAGCTTTCTCTTTCATGGAACATAACTTCAAAACATTTAGTAAATTCAATTTTCATAAGACAACCATTTTGGATCAGATAATCCATCCTGATTTCTACACATAAGTGATAAAATAGATTTAATGAGTATTCTCTCAATAATAATAATAAAAGCAGATTTTCAGATTAAATAATGTGTATGCTTAAAAATAGCCTCCACAAGTCGTAAAGCTTGTTTTCACCTTACAAGTAAACCATTAACCTGAAAATAAGTAGGTATAAACCAGCCAGATAAGGACACTTAGCAAAGGAGAGAAGAATATTGGCCAAATTACTTAGTAGCTATTCAATCAGGAATTCACAAGCAACATACTCTGTTCCACATTTAACATACCTGCATATATTCCTTCCAGTCAACCTTCTTAAATAGTAAGATATGATTTTTTTTCTATTAAGCATTAAACAGGACCTAAATACACCATACTAAAAAAGAAGTTCAATTAATATCTTCTTAAGACACTAAAAATGCATAAGCTGAACATAAACAAAGTCACCCCACATAACTGAACAAATTTTTTCTGTATTAAAATTTTAAAAACATTCCCCGTTGTGAACACATCAGTCAGAGTGAGAAGGAAAGGAAGATTAATACACATGAATAAATGGAAATATCTCCTTTAGAAAAGCTACTTTAATGGCATATGTATTTTATTGTAAGTAAAGACAGTGAAAATGCAAAGCGTGTGCAATTGCTAGCAATTAAATTCTACAGTGCTAATATGAATATAGCAAAAGATATGGTGATGTATTTAATTTTCTACAGAGAAAATAAGAATGAGTACCTGTTTTAAATCAGGAAGCAGCAGATCATTTCAAGATCAAAACCACTTCCTGTTAAAGAAAGGGGAGAAAATTCCTTTACAGTTATTGTCATTATTAATCCACTCTTTGAAAGGTTATTTATAGAAAACCTTTCAGTTTTGAAAATTCATAACATAATTAGAATATAAGAAATCATTTGGGTTGTCTAAGCCTAAAAAAGAGAAATTATAAAATTTGGTTAAGTATTGCATAGCCAATTTTCTAGATACAGAAAAAACACTAGAAGATGAAACTGAATTTTTTACATGAAGGCTTAGAGTCAGGGAATGTAAATGTTTGGAGAGAGCAGAGTTCATAATATATAGGGAGATACATTAGGATTTTTTGTGTTTTGTTTTGTTTTGACTGCAAGAATACTTGACGCTTTCTCTGAGCTCCCTCTCGTGAGCAGTTGCTGACAGTGCAGCAAAAGCATCGCCAACAGCAGGACTCGAGTAACATTATGAGTTGCAATTTCATATTAAGTTACTTGTTTCTTAACGCATAGTGCCCCAAATGACCTTGCAAATAGAAGTGTTTGGTTGCAAAGATATTATCCAAATACAGTTATCTTTCCCTAGAAGGAACAGGATATAAATAGAAAGACACCCCACCTCCACCCCCCCCAACCAAAACCCATAATCTGCTTCTCTATCTATCTGGTGCTTCTGAAGAGCTCACCACCCATCATTGCAGTGAGACAAAATTACGCTTGAGGCACAATCTTTACAAACAGTCATAGCAGTGTTCAGAGAGCAAGGATTACCCATTTTAGAAGTAAAATGATACATACCTTGTTAATATTAATGAAAAAGGTATTTTAAAAGCAAGCACTTAAAGAAAGCTTATATCTTGCAAGGAACCTTTTCTTTTACCAGGGCGTAAATGTTGGCTTAAGTTTTGATTGAACTACAATTTATTTTAATTAAACCATTCTAAATCTGTTTCTCACTTGTAAGACATCTTGCATTACTCCTTATCAATGTACTGCAATAATAAACTGCTTGGTTTTATAAGATGTTTAGATGCTCTGCAAATGGAGTTACAAATTGCAGAAATAAGGATTTTTGCACCAAGGAACTAGCTCAGCCTAGTAGAGGCCTGACAGCTATTCCACATTTGCAAGCATTTATTGACTTTATCTTACTCTGAATTAGACTGTTTACACTCTGACTTAAGACAAATTACTCTGAAATCTGAGAAAAGGAATTCTGTACAAGGAACAGGAAAAGTCACCCTTATGCATAGAACTGGAAACCACACCAAGGAAACTAACCACCTACAGCCATGCTAGAAACATCATTACTTTGTTAGTAGGTGTTTAAATTGATACTCGCCTAAAGGTACACTTCTTTAGCCCTATATTCCAATGTCTGTGTTACACAGCAGGTCTGATAGGAGACTAGTACAAATCCAATTAAATCCTACTACTGCTATTTGTTGTGTAATTTGGGATAGTCAAAGAAACAGTGCCAATTAAGTATAAAGTATCAAAGGAAAACTTTTCGTTGTTGCATGTGTTATTGGAAAGGGAACTCTAAAGAGCAAATACAGTAAACTAAATCAAGATCTGACCTGAAAAAAACTGAAACTGGACCCTTTCTTCACACATTCTTGGGATAGCAAAGATCTGGAGAGGCAAATTCTAACTATTTTTTTTCTTCTGAAGGTACATAGATAGGTAGAGTAACAGGCTAAATTATATCATCAACAACTGAAATTTTTTTTTTTTTAAGCATGTGTTTAATTTTCCAGGTGGGGAATCATTAGTAAAACGTTGCAACACTGCCAAGCTCCATTCTTCAAGGTATGCCTCACTTTCAAAGTCCCAGAGACTTGATTTTTGCAATACATATCCATAGACAGGGACCTACCTTGAACATTAGCGAGCCTGCAACCAAATGACAGGATCAACACCAAAGCCTGCAACTTTTTTCCTATCTGGAACATCAGTAAGCCAGTAATACAAAAAAAAAAGGAGAAAGTTTATAAAAAAAATCATCAACAATGCCAACAACCAACTTTAAATACATTCTAGAAAGCTTCTAGATGTCACAGGAGACTAATTTGCTTTCTAGTCTACAGTCAGTGAAAATGGTCCTGGCCTTTGAAATCATGCCGGTTTATTTAACACTGCGTTGCTCCCAAAGAAAGACTGCCTGCAATTTTGAACATCCTGTAGCAGTGAGACAGAGCATGCTAGCCATCAAATCCTAGTTGTTCATTCCACTGACTGGAAAAATGCCTGCCATTTGATTTCTTTTATAGGGCCACATTTGAGCAAGCAAAGTTTATAGAGATGACTTACCTAATTAGACTCAAAGAGTGATTTGCTATCTCAGCAATAGTTTTTAAATGTACAAATCTAGACAGAGAGGCATTTTGTAAACAGGTGTGAATGACACTGCTCCATCAGGCATTAAATTGGAGCTGCTCCTGAAAAATAGTATGATTTGTGCATTTAAGTTACCGATACTTTATCAACTGCAGTGTTTTTACACCAAGTATTCCTTGTGGTGTAAAGTCAGTAATATTTCAGCAAGATCTCTCACCCTTTTAATAGCAGCATGAAACAGGCTACTGTGTGCTTCTCATGTCTTTTTTGAAAGGTCGATTCAAAAAGTCTCAAAATTATCTCCAAGAAGTATATCAGCCTTTGAAATGGGGCTACAAACCAGGTAATGCCTGAGGGAAACACCTGATACTTGCAGGCAGTTTTTTATTTCCAAAGGAACAACGGCTGGGAAAGGAAGAAATTATTTTCTCTTATGACAATTATTTCACATTTAGATTACAGTTGTACCCAAGCCAAGGCCTCTGTGCTAGGCAGCGTGTGGATACACAAGCGCCCAAAGAGCTCTCAGGTTTGGCGCTTGCAGCAAGATGGCTGCTCCCCTCAGTCTTCGCACTTGAGGGCCCCAAGGCAACGCGCACAGCTATAGAGAAAGCTCGGCTCTTTACACCTTTTTCCTAACATTTGGATATGACTTTCATACAGCAGTAGGAGATGTTACAGTAAGACAAGTGCATGCTACCAGGTGAGCTTACTTCACCGTGGCTACAACTAAAGTCTGGAATACCTGTCACCACACGGAGGAAGACAGGAGCCCCGGCTGCCCAGCACAAGCGCAGGGGGCACGGCGAGGGCCTGCAACGCCCGTTAGCGGCTCCTCGCTGTTTTGTGGGCGGTCCGAAGTCCCCCTCAGCCGGACACCAGCCCGCACCGTTCCCAAGACGCCGCAGAGGGTGACTGAAGCGCCGCGGCGGGGGACCAGCGCCTTCCGGAGGGGGACCAGCGCCTTCCGGAGGGCACCGCAGCCCCACCTCCGCTCCTTCGGCAGCCGCCGACCGCCGCGGCTGGGGACGGCCCGGCCCGGCCCGGCCTGGGGCTCTGGCCCGCAGCTCCGGCCCCTGCTGTCCGCCAGGCAGGGAGCAAAGATAGCCCCTGCCTCCGCGCCCAAACCGCTCTCAGGGGAGCGGGGAGGGCGGGAAGAGGAAAGGCGGGAAACTCCCTCCTCACGAAAATAAGCAGCACCCACTTCGTTCCTCCCTGCTTCGCGGCCTGGTCCGACACATCTACCGCAGCGTGCCCCAGCTGCGGGACTTCTGAAGGAAATGCTTCTGTTACAGACGGACACGCTGTTTTAAATGTTTAAGAGGGATTCACAACTATTCGCCCCTCGCACGCAGGCACAGAAAACGTTTAAGAGGGATTCAAAAGCGTTCACCCCTCGCACACAGGCAGGGAAAGGTGGGGCTCAGGTTTTAATGTCACTTATTTGGGGAGAAAAAAGGAAAAAAAAAAAATCAAGAAAATGGGCTTGCTTCTGTTAAGAAATTGAATCACTAAACAGGGGAAGGGCTTCGAGGGAGGAAGATAAGGTTTCAGCCACAAGCAGCGAACCCTGGGAGGAAAAAACCAACACAGAACATGGATGGCGAAGGCTAAATATATATCAAATGTTCACGCGGTTTTCAAATTAAAGGTCTGAAAGACTTCAGTTTTATTTATGTTTTATTAGAAACATCACACAGAGAGGCAGAGTCTCTCACAAGCACTTGTAACCTCATTTATCTTTGGAAGGTTAGTTTCCCTGGCTATGCACTGTTAGGATCTTTGGCAGAGCCAAGCAGAGCGCTGCTGCTGAGAGAAGCACACACAGCACCAGAAAGCATACTACATCAGTGCTCTTGCAGATATAAAGGCAAATCAAGGTTAGCTAGGCAAGTCAATCTTTTCTAGGATTACAATAAAACGAAGAGCAAAAAAGGCATGTCTCTGGATTTGGGTTTCTTCCCTCACAGCTTTCAGTCCTCTCCACCACACAGGTTCAGCAGCGCCCTCTGATAATCCCCTTTTGTGTCTTGCTGTAAAGCAAGGGAAGAAAAATACAAAACACATATGAGGAAACAGTCACAAAATATGAAAGTATATGCATTATATTCTAAAGCTGTGGGACAGACTATGTTTTGTAGTTGAAGCCTTGTCAGCCTGGAGGAGACTATCTAGACTGAGTTTTACTTATGTGTGAATTGAAATTATTTATCATTCTTGCAATACAAATGCAAGGCCAAGAAGGGAGAGAAATTTTGTTATGAAAAAGTAACTCAACAAAGGAAAGCTGAAGGACTCGATTCTGTTCCTTCTGATCACCGCAAAAATCATACATGAAGTTCACTATTTTGAAAATTTGCATATAACCTAAAATTGGCATCTTCAGGAAAAGATTCTGGCTTAAGATTTTGACTCAACTTCATCTACACAAGGAATAATGTATCATATGTTGTTGTGAGGGTGGGTAGAAGACTAGTTTTTAAACAGGTGCACAAGCTCTTTACTTATGCCCCAAGTTAAATAAAACCTAGGACCTATAGCTCCTGCCCAATCACAGAAATGGACAAAAATCACTCAAGCTGAAAAGCCTACTCCTTGAGCACTGAAACGAAGGGGAGCAGCAATTTAGAGGCTCTATTTTCACTCAGCAATCACAGAGCAGTTCTGTTTTTTCTTTTCTTTTGGTATGAGGATAGGGACAGGCGAACAGAATTTTTCTTCATAACACATCAGCTGATTGCACAAAGCCTACATATACCCTCAGGTGGCTGCCAGGAGTTGTACTAGCTGTAGACTGCAAAGTTAAAGCTGGGGTTTTTTAATAGCATATGGATAATAATGTATTATTCTCACTGCAGCCTCTAAAACACCTCCCATGAATTCTAATGGTACGATTAATCCAATGAAGACTGCTGCAAAGGTCCATACAATTGATATGAAAAGAAAGCTGAAAAACGTACCTGGATGAAATAATAGAGGGATTTTCCATATTTCCTCTTGAATTCACTCTTAATTTTCAGCATGTCAACCTCACAGCGGGAGACCATAATCCTGATCAGAACCTTGTCACGGGTTCCCTTGCCCTACAAAAGCAGAAACACATTTAGAACTGTAGTAGCTGAAACGCATAAAAGGCCACCATACCTGACTGTAAGACAGCAGACTACAGGCAACTGAGATGTAGCAATAAAAGACACGATGAATTAAATCTTCTAACTAAGGTCATTATTATGATCCAGGAATTTGAGCATCAACATACCCTTCTCATCAGCAGTGTTTGACCAACTTCCAGTCACTAGCTACTTAGACTGTAAGCAGCAGTTCTGGTTCACCAGGACATCTTCCTGGTATTGCCTAATGCCTCTCACCAGGTCTTTCTCTTTCATCCCTTTTCTTGAGAAAATGTTTTGAGGCAAATTTAGTGTCTTATTTTGGCATGTTAATAAGCAGCTTTTTCTGCTATCAGCTCTTGGTTACCTGCAGAAGATGTGTCTAACTTTGCTAATTATAATCAACTGATCTAATAAAGATCATTATTATGATTTTCCCTATACCAGATGCATCTGAATAGATGGTCTAGGCTTGTAACTGTTAAAGAATGCTTTTGAACAATACTAAGTCATTGTTAATTTATTCATCATGCCAGTCATCATATGAATACAAGTGCCTAAGGAATCAATATCTGATGAAACAATGGCAAGAAAAAAATTAGTAGAAAGAAAGAACAGTCTTCCCTACCTTCATGGAATCATACAGTCTGTCGGCAAAATACAGCTGCTTGTTCTGAATGCACTGGACTGGAAAGAGATAAGAATAGTTAAACATCCTGCCTATGCATGGAAAAGCAGAACACACAATCTTGGAGCCATTTTGAAGACATGATAAGTAGTCAAAATAAGGTTTTCAGCAAAAGTTTCTCGAAAAGGGGACATAGAGAAATTATTTTTACCTGAGTTGTTACTTAGAAGTTGTTTGGCTAAGCTTGTGATTGAACCACAAATCCTTACAATCTGAGAAAGTATTTCCCTCCATTGCTAGTCTTGTTCCAGAATGCTAGCCCTCCTCCACATATGCCACAATTCATTCTTCCACTTCTATAAAGCAACCTCTTTTCTGAAAACACTCATTGTATGCTAATCCATGAGAAGTCTCCCTTTCAAGGCTGAGCTCTGTTTATTCTCCATTTGCATTACAGAGCTCTCAATTCAGCCTTAGTCTGAAATAGATTTTCCTCTTAAAGAATTTCCTTTGAAACTTGGTGACATCCTTGTCATCTTCATCTCATGCCATAATACCAACCTTACACCTTATCTCCCCATTTCAGAGAATTCAGTGCCAAATCAGCTCTTTTATTAGCCTCTAGCATCCTCCACCGCTCATCTTCTCTCACACACACAGAGTTCTCTCTCCAGCCTATGTCCGCATCGAACACTTAATGTGTTCCAACCTTTTTGTTTGTTTGGAGAAACAAACTTTAAGACTCTACATCAAACAAAAGTGGAACTATCAACAGATCACAAAACACATGCATTCTTATTTTCAACTGGAAAGCAAGGTTTGTATTTTGCAGAGGGCAAAAATATGCTACTTCTCAATACCTGTAATATCCTAAAATACTGTGATGGATCCAATAATACCAGCACGTCCAGTTTAGTTCTCATCCAGCAACACAGAGGAAGCTGGGCTCTATCCTTATCATGATACACTGCAAGAACACTGAAAAGATCCTATCTAAAGATAGTCTTTACTTCAGGGTAACTCACCAAGATTAAGGAAGGCATTCTCCAGATCTCCCTTAACCTCCTTCTTGATGCTTTCCAACATATCATATGGGCTGTAGCTCTTGTACCTATCAAACACTATCACAAGAAAGAAATCAGGTAAAATCAAAACCAGACCAAGAACTGGTAAAAGTAACCACCTAGATCAAAAACATAGACAGCAATGCAGAGACACATGATTAAAAAAATATCTGTCCAAGTGCTTCTGAGAACTATATCAAAGTATAGCCTAAGTTTGTCAGCTGATAGCGAAGTTCCCATGCTATGACCTTTTTGTTTTACTTGAACACCTCCATAATCTGGAAAAAATACCGTATCAATTCTGTACTAGTATTTTTTGAAACAACAGTGATTTAGGCCCTGAAAAGAAAAGCCTTCAAATGGCTTTCCCATGTGCTTCTTACAGCAATGTCAGAGCTGCTTTTGAGAGTCTTCACTGTCAGATTTAAACACATGATATAGCTAAGCTTCCCTAAGACAGAGGGAAAAGCTAAAGGACTTCTCAAGGTCTCCTGCAGTCATGTTTTCTAGATTTGTAACATTTTGTTCCTGGTGTATGTGACATATAATTGAGCACTGTTACACCTGTGTAAAAAAGAGCTCTTTACATACATTCTAACTGTGAGATTAACACATCCACAGAAATAATTATATTTTTTGAAAAAATTAACAGCTTGGACATGAATTAAGATTTATGAGATCTCCTATGTTTTATGAGTGCTTTACACACTCATTTCAATCATATCTGGGACAAAATAGTTACCACTTTGGTATAACTTTCTCTTACAGGAAAAAAATAAATCTGTCTCTCGAATAGTACCTTTCTGCAGGTGGGGGACACTTCTCTCAGTCATAATGTTGATCCATTTGGGGACATCAGTTCCCTTTCTCTTCACACCAGCATCATAGAGCTCCTGCGGTTGGAATGAAAAGCAAAATCATGAAAATCAGGAGTTACACAAGGAGCCATCACAAATGTATACTATTATATATACTAGAAAACAAGCCCTACTGGAACTGTGTCAGTGGGAGAAACACAAAAGGACACATGATTGGGCAGACCACCAGGACAAGATCTATGGATCTAAACTGAAACTAAGACTAATTACTTTGTATTTACCTCTATCTACAGGTTTTACTCTGTATTTAGCTCTGTTTACCTCAGCAGAGCTGCTCTTGACATACAGATGTAATAAACAAGCATTAGCAGCCACTAAGTTCAATGATACTTCTCTCAATCTTACACAATTACTTGGTTGCAGCCAGTCTTCACAATGTTATGTGTTTCCTTTCGTTACAGGCTCTCTTTCTCAATATGCCTAAGGGAAATACCAGAGAGTTTCTGTATAGATACTTGTGGGTAAGTAGCCTGTGAAAACTGATAACTGAAGGTATCAGGATCTTAAGCGGCAGATACCTTGACAGCATGCAAATATTACTGTGCAAGACAATCTGAAATATACACACCTACTTTCATAAATGCTTCTCATTCCCATAATATTTGTACTTTCAATATCCCCAAAAGCTTGATCAGCTTAAGACATTTAATGGTCATTACCAGCACTTACCCTAGCATCTTGGTCAATCAGCTCATAATCAATCACAGAGGTATCTTCACACCTTTTGCCCTTCAAACAAGGATAGCAGTATTTAGAAGAGGTTTAACAGACAGTAAGCAGTTTGCTATAGGCATATTCTTTTCTCTTTGATTTTTTTAATCTGAATTTGCTAAATGAGTAACAGTATGCTCCACCCCATTACGAAGCTGCTGCTATGAATGCTGCATTTCTGTCAAAATACTTTGCCTTTCAACATTTGAATATTTTTTCCCCCCAAAAGAGAGTGAATATATAAGGAAATTTAAAAGTGAATCAGAAATCCAATTGTTTTACTGGCAGCCATCAGTCGGTTACCAAAGGGTAAGCATTTTAGGAAAAGTGGAACAATATGAACAGACCTACCTTTGCCAGGGCAACCATTAGCTTGCGGAAGTCACCAGATGTGTCCGATATAATGTCCTTTTCCAGCTCTGTCTTGTACACTAGAAAACAAAAAATTCTCAAGTAAATGTTGTCCTACAAATACTCCTTTACAGGAAAACCAGCTGCTAATTACTGTGTTTTATACGCACAAACAAACAGCTACAATCTAAGTCACATGTGGAAGACAATGAAAACAAATGCATGCTTGCATACAACAAAAACAATGTTGCTACCAGCTAGTCATGAGAGTTCTCAAGCAATGAAAGTCTGTCATGGAAAGATAACAGGAAAGCCTGAGACTATTAAAAGGAAGGGAATTTTTTTTTTTAAGCTCAATATCCTATTAGATCATTCTTAGCTACCAATGAATGTTTGCTTGTTTGATAAACATAGCATTTAGGCTGCCTCCACTGGTGGATTTATGACTGGATAAATGCAATTACAAGTTTAATGTAAAAGACAAAAGCTGTTATGATAAATCAAAGGAATGCTGTGTGTGATTCTGGTCTGGTGTCTAAACATTTTCATTGCTTTCCAAGCGGTCATACTCTATATTACTACAAAATCACATTCTCTCTTCAACAGCAACCTAATCTACAGCAGCAACATTCTCTTTGCTGAGACATATTATTTTTTTTCAATACTGGCCATTAAGACTACATTGGTTTTGCTTGTCTTTTTTGAATTAGCCAGACCTTAACAGAACTGCTCGACAACTGTTAAGCATTAGCACACAGCAGTTTTCTACATTTCAGTCTATTTGTGGTGAAACTCAACTCTGAAGCTCAGGGAAACAGGCACTGGACAGATGCGCTACTGAATTGCAATAAACCCAACCTGAATGGCTAATATAAAAATATAAGGTATATTAAATGAAAAGTAATTTTTTTTGAGGATGGATCTTAGATCACTCTTATATCTACTTATAATCAACTAAGAATTATAGCTTCAATCAGATAACATGCTTAGAAAAGCTGAAAAACAGAATACATGCTTTTATTTCATGTCTTTTCTGGCAAGTCTAGCAAATAAACTTATAAGCATGCTTGAGTCACCTACTTATTACATAATTGATCCTAGAATCCATAAATCTAACATAATTAATTCTGTCACTATGGACAGAATGCATGTAGCTTACAAAAAAAACTCATTTAGACAGAACTTACATGAGTATAAATCTTCTCCAATTTGTTTGCTACCAAGCAACAAGATGAAACTATATAAACACACACAAACATCAAGGACACCAGTACAAAATACTATCTTATGTTCAACTGCCAGAGAATCAAAGCAGATGTTGTATAAGCAACTCTAATAATCAAATTCACACTGAGGGAAACTAATCCAGCTAACTTAGTGTAAAAACATAGTACATTGAAACTCTCAAAGTAAACTTACTTTCTCTGTAGACTCTGTTAATTTCACTAAGCTCCTGATTTGTTCGTGAGCAGATGATTTCAATGAGTGTGTCTTCATCGGTTCCCAGACCCTGCAACACATGTATGATTCAGTTAGGTGCTAGAAATGAACAGGCATGCTTGAATGGTTTAAAAATATTTTACAGACATCTTCTTTCTCCCACTCTAACAGTTTCACAATGATTCAGGGATATTTTTTGCTAACTGCACCTGAGAAACCCCAGTGGAACATTTTTAGCTGCCAAATACTACTCCAATAGTTTTGAGATCCTGTAGATACCATCTCTGGGCAATGTGCATTTGCTGCGAGTGTCTGTAACACTCAGTGGCCTCCCCACAGCGTAACTGGATGAGATCAACTTATCATGCTCCATGTGTGATTGTTTTCTGTCCATTAAGAGCACATGAAGAAAATCTGATTCTTAGCATGCAGATGGGCAGCAATCAACTTGTTCTTTCCTGCTTGTCTTCCCCACCTCCAGCCATACAACTCCTCCACTATAAATGCAAAGCCAAGGATGACACCATCATTAGCCTTGGCCTTGTCTCCAACTGAGCAAAGATTTAAGCATTTTCTGAACTTCTAGCTAATAAATAGCCCCTCTTGAATTGTCCATATTTTCCATGTACTTCACAATGCACAAATACAGATGAAACAATATTACTATTGGCTATATTAAGAAATTAAAATGTATTTAGTAAGATGAACTAAATATTTAGATTTTAAATTTTTTTGAACAAGCTGAATGAATTGAGAGGTCTTAAATAATATTTCAAAGCTACTTTTGTGATCAAGGTCAATGAAGAATCAGTACTTTGAACTAAGCTGCATTACTACTGTTTAAAAAGTAATATAGGTATTATCACTGTAACAAAATTACAAACCACATCAAAATGTATCAGCTATCAATTAAGCCTTATAGTAACTCAGATACTCCAAAATAATGTGGCTTGATCAATGTGCTCTAAACCTTGTTCAATTATTTTATATAGCTAAACAGCCAAATTAAAAAAAAATAATTAAAAATTGCCAACAACACTGCAATATTCTTGCTCCTGGAGAAAGACAGAAAACTCTGAAGGACAGAGTCAGAACAGAAGATTAACTTGGATGAGCTCAAGATGCTTCTCTCCAGTGACCACTGAGGATGTCTGGGTTAGTAGCTGGTAAAGCCATTTGGCAGCCAGATGCCTCAATATTTTGAAAAGAAACTTTTTAAAAAATAGACTCCACCGGTGATTTTTTCATTCTGTTTTGTTACTTACTTACTAATGAATTATGTTCATGCTAATCTCATTACCCTCATCTTCCAGCATCACCAGCACACAGAAAAAACACTCTTATGCCTCCTGTTAGGATGCTGTTTGTTAAGCCCATCTGTAACAGAACGTCATTTTGTATGTGGCAAAAATGGGCATGGCTTCCACAGGACTGCAAGAGGAGTCTGCTGGGAAAATGGGGGTAATTATGTGGAAAACTACCCTCTTGGAAAAAGTGTCTCTACTGAAGGGAAGGAGAAAAAAAAAAAAAAAAAAAAGAGGATAGCTTTCCACAGAGTGGTTCTAATAGGTATCTGGAGAAGAAATAAAGGCTAACAAAATTTAAGATTTTCTAAATATTTTTAAAGTATTTTGTAAGATTGTGTACCAGAAAAATAATTAACTCTTCAGTGAGAACTTTGCTTTACCCAACTTCGATTCCCATATCATAGTTTATTATGCTGTATGTATCAAGTCAAACTTAAGCTCAGGCAAATTCAGATTAGACTAAGCGCTTGGGAGCTGAGAACAGCTGACCTATGGAGAGAATAGAATATTCTACATTTGTGGCTACTCTGAGGTAATGGCTTGGTCTTCCGGCTGTAAATACAGCATAAATGCTATATAAACATATGGTCATCCTAAATATAATATAACAGATGTAAGACATTGAAAAAAACAAACCAACCCAACAAAAAAAACCAAAACCAAACTGATCTGATTCACAGTAAATTATGGCTAGCCTCTACTTAAACCAGAAGAGGGCAGCATGTGATTACTCAAAGAAGGGATTTGGCCCATAATTGAAGAGTTACCATCTCCATACTGGGTTGTTTTTTGGGGGGTTGAGTTGGGTTTTTTTGGTGGGTTGGGGTGGTGGAGGGGGTGGTTTTGTTTGCTTGTTTGTTTTTTAACTCCTTTTTCATAGTCTGGATAAATTAATTAATTGTTTTTTTGTCTTGTTCTGAATTTCAACAGACATATTTTAATACTTGTTTTTTAATTATTTAAAAAAAATTAACCTGATCAAGAACGTTCAGAATTGAAGTGATAATTATAAATACAAATTCCCAGACATTCATTTGCTTAGAAAGGTGAATGCACTGGCATGAGCACCTCTCAAAGTCTTGTTTCAGTGGCCTACACAGCGGGTATTTCTAAACCAGCAACCTATTCCACACTTGCCTGTGATTGTAGGGGACTGAACACAGTTACTCACTGCTGCACTTTTTCTCCAAAGACTGCTTTTGATGCCCCATCCTCCTCCTCCTCGTGTTCTACACAGAGGCAGGTCTGGTACAGGATGTTCTTTCAAGATCAGTAATACAACCCAGTAACTGGAAACTACTGTTTAAGCCTATAAATGCTAGCAGAGGATTTAATAGCTCCAGCTAACAGCTGCTCTCTTAATGTTTTTTTCTACTATGAACCTGTATATTGTTTTTAAGAGCAGTCAGCAAAGCAGCAACCAGCCAGAGAAGCCTTCAGTTATTCCTGACCTGACAAAAATTATATATTTCCTTAAAGAGAGGATTTAATTATCAGTTTAAAAATCACATGATTCCAGAATTTCTCTCATTTTGGATGCCTTGCAGCTGGATACTTAAACTGTAGTACTAAATAAAAATAATAATCAGTGGACATGTTTGAAAACTGTGCCCTTGGATATGAAGTCCATACTCATTCCTGAGACAGCAACATCAGACTAACATACTTAAATTTCAAAGCTCATTTACCTTCATGGCAGCTTTCAATTCAGAGGCATCATACTGTGCTGGTGTCTTCAGCAAGCCCAAGATCACTGCCTCCAAATGACCTGACAGAGCAGACTTGAGAGCTGCAGAAAGTTCCTGTGAAAAAGGAGGGATGAAGGAAGAAAAAAATTAAAGCTCACTTCTGATCTCCAGAGAATTCAGCCTGTAGTGCTTTAAGTCTCCAAGCCTGCAACAGTGTTTCTTACACAATTGACTGACAATGAAACAGAACATAAAGAGCTTTTCTTTTTTGAAAGCCTAAGAAAGAAATTAGGGCAAAGAAATTTTTTCTCATCCTTTGAAAATAAGAAGAAATCCACTGGTGGCTGACAAAGTACTGGGAAGCATGGTGCAGACACATCTGAACAGCTCTGCTTCAGTCTTGAAGCACTGACACCTTGTTGGAGCTAATAAGCACAGATGGATCTGAGTTTGACTCCCTGCGGTCAGTGCTTCTCCATCATACTCCCAAAGTTTTCCCAGTAGCACTGTATTATTTGTGTTTTTCCTATTATCCCAGCCCTTTACTAGCTGAGACATTGGAAAATTGACTGCACAGTTATTCCACTGTACAGGACCAGTTCCCAAACAGCTAGCTGAAGAGAAAAAATTGTCCCCGAGCACAGAAAAATTATCCCTGTCTTCAAGGAAACTACCAGAAGAGTGTAGCCAAAGTCTCTATTGTTAATTGTCAGTCAATCCTAGAGAAAGAAACAGTCAGGTATGTTCACTTCACAGGATGCACACAAATCTGTAGCAAATAAAGTCAGAGGCATGTCCTCTTTTATGGTTTTCAGGTGCAACTTGAATAATGCTGATTATCAGCTTCATTGTAGCGTAGCTACAAAGTTGACATCCCTGGGATCAAGTTTGGCTTTCACACAGATCAATGTATTCCCTAAACTGAAGTTAAGTCTGTAGCATTCAGAAGACAATTGCTGCATTTCAATTGCTGGTTTCTACACTAAAAATTTGTAAGCTTGAGGGGCAGAGGAAAAGGGAGTAGAGAAAGTGACCTCAGCAAAATTGCAGAGAAGTTTGTACCAGATAAAGAGCCAAGGCACTTAGTTCATTTCCAGAGTCACCCATTTAATCCAGGGCACTAATATATGCTAATGCTGTATGCACTTACAGCATGGACTGACCAAGCAGGTTTTGGACATCTAGCTGAATGGGGGTTTTGGGCATCTAGCTGCTTTAGTCTGAAACATTTTAGTACAATAACTCTGTTTTGGATACAGTGTTCCATCATTTATTTGTGTGAAAACAGGTTCTTCAGACATCAGCTGAAACAGCAAAGATACTGCATTTCTCTATAATACATTTTAGGACAATGCCATGACTTCCAGTTAGATGAGTGAAGCTTTTGCAATCTTTGCACTTTGGTGTGAAGGCTGAAGGAAAATACAAATCACTACAGTAGGATTTACCAAAATAACTTCAAAAACCACCTCAAACTGAACCAAGCACCTGCCCTCATATTAGCAGGCTTCTGGAGAAATAAGGTCTTCTCCCCCCCCTGCCAGGAAAGCAGGGTCTCCACTCTGCCATTCTTTGCCATGGCTAGGAGCGCTCTAAGGGAGAAGCAGGAAACAGATAACCGATAGATATCATTAATCTACAAATAGCAAAGAGAAAATGTTTTACTAAGTGTTCCAAATGAGCATCTGGATATTAGCAGTTCATTTCAAAGTTAGAGACTACTGGTGGCAGTTAGGACTGACCAGACACATACAAAGACACACATGCAGAACCCCCAGTATTCACTGGTAGCTCCATTAATGCTGGTGATGGGGAAAGATTGCATAGATCAAACACCATTCCTCAAGATTACCAATAGTTTCCATTAGACACAGCTCAACTCAAAGGAATGAGAATAGAGGTAGATCTGCAACTGTTTAAAATTATAATGATCTTTTGAGAAATCCTGCAACACATAAAACAAGCAGTCTACTACAACACAACACATCGCCCAAAAAAACCATGAGATACTGTCCTTAGAAGATATACCTACATGTCTTTTCATATCCCATTTCCTCCTCTCTTGCCATTCACCTGTTTATTTCACTGAGTGGTTTCTACTGCAAATTTCCATTGTTTCTACAAACTGTTTTATTTTTTGGCACTTGTTAAACTTGATAAATTCAGTTTGCTCTTGGGTCACAGCAAGGAAAAAAGGTGAGAAAGAAACAGATGAAAAAAGTTGCAGATTTTTTTGACTGTGCATTTTTGTGGTCATGCAAAACATTTAAGAAAGCTTTAAGCGACACGTTTCACTACTAGAGTCCATTTATATGCACGATTCTCCCAGTGCCCACAGGGTGTGACCGCCAGGGTGCAGATGTGTGCATACACATGCATGCATCCAACTTGGGCATGCTTCTGCATGTGCCTATATCAGCCAGCCATGCATAAAAGTTGGTGAATTTCCAAAATTTAACTCTAGATTTACATTTGGTTTCAGATGAGCATTCTGAGCTGCTATTGGAGGACTACCATTTGGGGTCTGGCAAACCTGAAAGAGATACATTCATCATAATCCTAATTCTATACAAGTTTCCTCTTTTTCATGGGTATAAAACTTACATTATGGTAAGATTCTCAAAACTTCCGAAGTCAAGAGAACAGCTCTTGCCTTCCAGATAGCAAGACTCATTATGCAGAATTCTGCACACATTTTACAGATTTCTCTCCATCAATAGCTCAGTACCTAAGGTACTTCTGACAGGATAATATCTAGTGATAGTTCAACTCATTGTATCACTTTGTTCCACATCCGCAGCATTCGTAGCACAACTGACTGCAGTCTTTTCTCATTTAAGCTAGCTCTATGAACAGAAACAGAATACTTTCCTTATGTTGAGTTGTCTTAACAAAAAAAACCCAACAAACCAAACAAACACAAAACCCCCAATCCCCTAAAGCATCTCCCTTTTATCTTTTCCTTCAAACTGAGGGATTTCACATTAATGCCTTTTCACTATTGTTTAGCATGTTTCACCAGGGAATCCTGTGGCTGGCTGGCTGACATGTCACCCATGGTGACTTCTGGAGGTGCTAGGAAACCACTGTCTCCAACAGATTTCAGTCCCAGTTGTGCATACTCAAAAAATCTAGAAGTCCTAAAATGTGATAGCATGGACAAAGTATATGCATCTTCAATTTCAGTGAAAAGATAAAGCAAATAATACTTATCTTCAGTTTACACCCAGCTAACTGTGAAACATGCAAGCCCTGAAAAATCTAACTGTCCACAAGAAAAATATTCAATACTTGGTATTTCTTCATCTTTTGCTACCTTTTTGGTTCTCCTCTGATAGGCAAAAGCAATATCCTGCCTCTGTTCGTTGCTGCGGTTGGTCAGGATGTTGATGATGGTGACTTCATCCACACCTACAAAGACACAAGACAAAGAGTTAAAGAAACTTTCTTGTTACTGTTCTCTTTATATTAGTACGTTCTTCGACACTCAAAACACAGCATATGTGCTGTCTGGAGCCAAGCCCAACAGCTCTCATTAGTTAGTATGTATCATGTCCTGGCCTTGGAGAAAGGGCAGCCAATTATAGCCCAAATTTTTGATGTGATGCAGATCTTTACATACACAGGCATGTATACACCTCAATGAAGTCTAGTTTGTGATCAGCCTCGCTACTTCTGTTTTCTGCTTCACTTGTGTGTCTGTGTACTTGCGTTCAGTCACTCAGCATTCTGCAAACAATTGCTCTAGAACATAGGCTTTAAAACTGACATGAACTTGTACTTACTAAAGCTTGCCCTGTCATTTCGGTAGTGTTTCAATTAAGGCTTCTTAATAAAGCAGTTATATTTTCTATTTAACCCATAGTCACTTAACAATCAGTCCAAACATAAAAATGGGAAAGTAAACCAGTATATTTCATTCTCTCAGCGGCTTAGAAGACAGAAGGGGGTTTTGACACTGGAAGAATTATGTATGTGCTACTTTTTTTGAAATAATCACTCAAAGATCTATGCTAAGTTTTAACTAGCATGCCTAGAGGACTTGGACGCTCAAACTCCCAACCCATCTTTTAAGTGAGTAAACTACATATCACTTAAGGTTTCGTTTTAAGTGAAGGCTGAATGCAAGGAGATCATTGACACTTATTATAAACTAAAAGCCAAAGCATGCATCTAGGGTTAGATACTCTGGCTGTCAGTAGAACCTAATGCACACCACAGCATCAGATCCTGTAGGGGTCGTCAATGCGTATGGAGAAAAAGCTTTTACGTTGTACAGGAAGTGGGATTTCCAGATGTTATTTCCTAGATATAGCTACTTGCTACTGTATGTTCTTTCCAATGCAGGCAGCATCTTGTCACTTTTTCACTTGCTCCTGCCTACTGCTACTGACTTGCACTTCAGATTCCCTCTCGTTTTCCCCACTTCACTTGCTGCTTTCAGACTGAATTCTCCTGAACTTGCATTCTTTGGACTGGCACAGCTCTTCCTCTGATCACAATTCTCATCTGCAGCTTGGTTTTGGCGACTCAAAAGCCAAACAAGCTGTATTGATATTCCCTTAACTAAGCATTAAAGTTATATTGAATACTTTCTCTTACTTTGACAGCTTATAGAAACACCCTTGCAGGAAGCCAGTATCCATTACTCAAAGGAAAATGTTTAGAAATGCAAGCCCCCCCGCCACAAGGTAAAACAAAAGAATTGTTAGCAACATACAGAGCATCCAGAGGAAAAAAAGTTGGAGTAACAAATAAGAAAAACAGTGTGGCACACTTTGACACTGAATGTATCTGAACAGAACTGAAAAGGTCAGCCCAGGTGTACTTAATCAAATGGTAGATGGTTGAAATTTCCAAACACCTGGGTGAGGACACACTAGCTTGCTCAAGTAAAATCTCATTTTGAATTTAATTTTTTTACTCTGTTTAAAATAGCAAACACAACTATGTTTTTGTAGGACAATTACAATCTTTTTCTTGGAATGCTTTGTAAAAAGATTCAGGTGAAAGAATTTGAGTCCCCTTCCCCAATTCTCCAATGCATATTTGTGTCTGTATCGCTGAATTCAGCCCCTGTGTAAAATGTCCGCTCCTATTTCATGTACATTATTGGTTAACCAAAGCTGTCTGGACATGCCATTCATACACAGGTGGAGAATAACAGCACAGCTGGAAGTAACGTCCAGATAATAAAGTCTTCCAAACAGAAGAGTTAGCATAGCTTATAAACAGACAGAGGAGATAGCTAGAACAGCTCTCATTGTTATGCTCAAATATCAGGCTAACCTATAGCTATGCTTTGTAGCCATTTGTTTTGGACTATTTCCAGACTGACTGGATGAAGCTTAGAAGAGGCAAAACTATCTCTAAATATTGCATGTCTAATACAGTGCATATTCTTCTGCAACAGAAAGATAATGTATAACTAGTTATTTTTTCCGATGAGTTGCACGCCAGGTTTTAAAGCAATTAGGAGTCTCTAATCTAGAGGTCAGAACAAGCCCAGAGTTTTGACTCAGGTCTCCCCATTTACTGCAAGTATTATGAATAGCTTCTTTCCCATTTGCACACACATCAGCGTAAATGATGATTTTTTGATAAAAAACATAAAGTAAGGACTGGATCAGCAGCTACTAGCAGGACTCAGATCCCTGCCATAATCCATCTAAATTTATTTTCCTTATTACCCAAAGCAACCTCACAGCAACTTGAAACAAAGGACCACAACAGATATTATAAAATTAATCATATAAAGTGTGAATGTTGCAAAAGTCCTTTCAGCCCCTACAGAATCTAAAATGATGAGTCAAATTCAAAATTCCTTTCTGTCTCTTCACCACATTTTTCATGATGAAATACTGCACTTGATAGCCTCACAACCTTAGCTCATGCTGAGGCAGACCCACCTCAGTGCTCTTATTCACACAAGCTTGGCCTGCAAAAGTCAAAAGGCCCTGGAAAGCATCATATGTCTTAGTTACAAATTTTGGTTTGAAAACATGCTGACTGCACATTTCAGCCATAATCTACTCCTGCACATTTTAAAGTGTTCCCATTTTATAAAAGAAAACAAATTCTCCCGGTCCAGAAATGGCCACACACAGACAGACACACAGACATTGGGCCTTTCAGCTGTTGCAGGGCCACAGCATATGCCAATGTCTTAAGCTTTTTAATAAATTCTACATTTAAACCATTCTTGGCATTCAAAAAAGGCAAATGACATTTTCAAGTTTTATCACAATTGTGATAGATTCGAAGCCCACAAATGACTGCATCCAAGTTTCTTATTCGTATGCTTTGTGGATGGAAATATGAAGTTAACTCATTGCTCTGGCATTTAATGGAAAGTGCTTGTACTTCACACTTGGGAATCACGCTGCATGGACAGGATGCTGACTCATATCTGCTGAGGTGGGGTGGAGCAGGAGAGCAGCCCAAACATTTTTCTTTGCTGTTCACTAAGATCTCTGGAAGTTTCAGGGTAATGAAACAAAAATTTATTTCCAAATTCATTCCGGATGGGCAGATTTTATCAGTGCATTTCTATCAATGGGCAACTGAAAATTAGATAGTGTGGCTCAATTTTTTTTTTTTTAAAACAAGAAAAATCCTTGCAGATGGAAATGTATTTGATGCAGGGCTGGAGGCGTAACCTTAAAAAAAAGCCCTCTGATTAATAACAACTTTTCTTCTAGAAGAGGCAATCTGTTGCATTGGTAAGATCACAGTGTTATGGCTCAATCAGGGAAAAAAAAAAAAAAAAAAAGGAAATTAACATAACCAAAATGCTTGGTTACAGTTTTTCATTTTTTGGTTTAGGACACTGTACTTGAATTTCCATGGGCCAAAACAACAGCACCAGCATTGTTCTGAACAAAATGTATGATATGGACAGTCACTTAACTTTCTAGGATGAGATGAGAATAGAGCTGACATGCTTTCATTTTGCAATAGCTGGCATACAGTAAATGAACTGAACGAATGTAAGTCTGTTCTCTTAAATTTCATTTTCAAAAGACAGGACAGACAGAATACCAGCAACTATTTCTGTCCTAACAGCACCTAGGTACTAGAGAAATCATCATCAATCTACGTGAATAAATGAAATGGGACTGCAGCTGGCCTTAAATTGTTATTCGGACATGTATGTGACTAGCCCTTGTGAGACCTCAACACCATTATGCATCTGGCACCAACACAGTGCTAGGACTATTTGACTAAGCTCATGATCTGCAGAGTCTTATTTCCCTTGGCGTCAAAGGGTAAAATTTAGATAAAATAAGACCATAATTTCAGCTCTGCTATTTTGTTTAGCAAGAATTCACCAAACCCAAACCATGTTGCAATGAGATATTTCTCTACTGATACTGTTAATATGCTGAATATGTGACTGATGTAGTTTGGTGGATTTCAGGCACTATCAACTCTCACCAGCATGCCAGCAGATTTCCTCTAAACTTTTACTTCATAACATTAAAAACTCTGTTAAAAGTTATGGGCCTGTTGGCTGTACTATATAAACAGTGAATTCAATCTTACAGAGACCCCTGTTATGTTTTACACCTCATTGTTTTTTTACCGATTTCTGGATATAATGAATTTATTAAAGATGTATGTTCTAAGCATTTTCCTACAACAAACCTGTGTTTGAATTCTGCCAGTCATGGAATAAAAAAGTATACCATGAGACCTCAATAAAAGGCTGTAAGTAATTAACTACTCACAACCTAATCTGACAATAAAATTATTTCATTAAGTATGTGAGACACACAAAGTCACAATGCTAGGGAATAACTCTGAAAAAGAAAAGACACTTCAGCAATCTTCTTTCCTACAAAGAATTAAAAGGAAACCTAACATATGCTCTGTTAGTACTCTTCTAGTTAGTTTGTTCTATTTAGGCTCATATACTTGAGCTAATCTCAGGGCACAATGGAGCATTATACAGAAATTAAACAGCCTCTTGTCCTATACAGCAAAAAGCCAACATTTACAAAGGACATGCTAAGACACCAGATGAACTCGCTACAGAAAAACCAAATAGCATAAAAATGGAACTGGCATAGCAATGACATTTATTACAAAAGGAACAAGCCAGAATTGTAACAAGTTATTTGCATTATGCAAACTCTAGGTTGAACTATTGCTAACTACAAACTAGCTTTATATCATCTAGAGCCATTTTTGCATGTCTCCCTTTCCAGGCTGTTGGATACATATAAAAACCCCTGCATTTAATTAAACTCCACTCAAAGCCCAGCAAAGGGGTGGGCAATGTATTTGTGCAGTATAGTTTTTGCAGATAGATCTAAGCCCCAATAAACACATCATGGTATTTCCCACAGATCCCACAATAGATAGATGGGTGAGGAATTAACCTGAAGAGTGTGAACAAATGCTGGAATATTTAGGTATTATATAGAGCAGAACAGTTAGACACCCTACCCCAGACCTTTGCCCTAAAACAAATACACAGCTGTTGTTTAGCCAGTAAAATAAGTTTTACGCATTTTACACACAATCACCAAAATGGAGATTCATGACTCCGATTCAGGAGTTTGCACTACTGGGAAACAGCTGGAGAATTAATTAGATGGTAACTGTTCAAAACTGGCCCACCCAGACTGCAAATACCATACTTGCCATTGTTTATGTGAAAATACAGAAGGTACACCCAAATGGTTTTTCCCAGAGATAAGTCTCTACGAGATATAATTACCAGAGTAGTGCTATAAAGGATACAATCTGAAAGACTACTTTGATAATTGTGAAACACAGGCCCATTACAGCATGTAAAGACTGAGATTTTCAAAACAAAGAAAAGGTATGGGTTTCACATACCAGGAGTCCTTTATCCTGTATAGAGTAAAGCCCCCCAAATGCTCAGTTGTTATGTCCATTGTTTTTTGAAACTGATCACCTCAACCACAAAAAGAGCTTGTGTATGTATTTATATCTGTTATATAACTCTCACTCTTTCACTGTCTTAAAAACAAGAACAAGTCATATTACTCTTTACAATTCTATAACAACTTACATTGCTAATTTCTACCTTCTGCATAAAATGCAAACTAATTGCTAGAGAATCAGTGATACCTCCTAGGGAAAAGGTAGCTGCTGTGGGTATGCACTGTTAGTTCATTATGAGTGTTGTATTTTTAGCTCAAAAACTAGGAAGATATTTCCCAGAAATATTTTAAAATGTTTTCTTGCAGAATAATTTCTTTGTGCAGCTGTTTACATCACTGTAGAAAACCAATTCTTGTCTGGATAATTCAGAATTTTCATTTGAAAAAACCCCACATATATTTTAGAGACTTCACATTTTAGCAAATTTTCTGAACTAGCAGATGCAAATATCCTGTAACCAAGCATTCGAAGTGCAAGGAAACAGTACATGGAAGAAAGGTCCTAACACACTTGTACTTTATTTCCCCCAGGAGTACTTCCTTTGAGAGAGTCTTTATGGTGGAAGATTCAGTATTAAAACCATAAAGAGATTCTCCCCTTTAAAGCCACCTTCCCCAAAAAGCTCCTGAATAACAAGCTAATAAGCAGAGATAAGCTCAATCCTACAAACATGCAGGCCCATGAATAAGTTTCCCTCAAAGGATTGGGAATCATCTAGCAAAACCTTTCCATGCATCTTGAAACCAAACTCAGCAAACTGCTTATCTTTGCTGGAAGAAAGTGAAAAAGCGACATGAGCTTGACTATCCTGACTGGAAAAGCTTTTGTACTGCCTAGGATATTGCAACTTCCTTTTGCATTAATTAACAGCTTGAGTGCTAAAATGTGTAAATTTATACCTATCCTGAAAGTCTGACGGTATTTTTGACATGTTTTAGATTTCGCCTATAATCAGAGCTGTAAAAAAATTATTAAGTCTAGACAAAACTCTACATACTCACAAAGCATCTTCTGCCAAACACAATGACATTTACTCCTCTCTTGCAAGAGGATTTTTTTTAAATAAAAACAAATCACAAAATTATTCAAAATCAGAACTGAACCTACTTTACTGAGCAGACAAGGGATTTCTCCAGTTAAACTAAGAAATCTTGCGAAAGGAAGCCTCATGCTTCTTAGGGAGGGGCAATATTTTACATTTCATAGCAAGTCAAACATGTGCTTTGTTGGCACCAATAGAAGACTCTGTATTTCTCTCTAATGAGAAACTGTTTGGCTTTTAAATTTCTCCCTCTCCTGACACGTAGGCAAAAGACTTGGCAGTTCCAGCTACACCCAGCTGTTGCTTCCCCGGCCTGGAGGAAGTCTGGAGAGCGTGGCACACCCTTTCTTTGTCACAGAGCAGGACAAGGACAGCGGATCACTGCCCTGGGGAGTACCACCAAGGTATTACTCCAGAGTTGTAGTTCATACTCCCAGTACTCCTGATTGTTTCAGTATACCAGGCTTTTCCATGCAGCTGCATCTCTCCCCTGCTCCATCACGGTCTCCTACCAGTCTGTGGAAGTGGTGGATCCTAGCACTGATATAAGGAGATGGAAGCCTGCCTGAGAGCCTGGCTCAGAGAAGCAGAGGACTCTCACATTGCCCTGCCCCTGAAATACTGCAACATCATTTCAGAAACTAGATCCTGTTGTTTCTAGGACTTTCTTTGACCCCAAATTAATACAAGATACGTGAGCATTTAGTTCGAAACCCAGGAGAAAAATGTTCAAACCATCCCTATTCAGCTGTCTGGAGAGCTGAAAGGAAGAAGAAACGTCCAATCCAATAATCCAGTAGAAATCCATGATTCAGAGCTTGGTCCCAAATCACTGCCACAGAAGTTGACACTTCATTCTCAGTGGCAGAAAAGTAGTAGAATTTGAAGTACTCATGATTCAAGAGAAAAATGTGGACATTTTCAATGATAACCTCAACAACTCTAGACTACAAACTTCAAAAGCATATTCAAAGCATGCATTTACAGAGTTCAAAGTTTAACTCGGTCAAGATTTAATCAATGAGGTCTGAGAAATCCAATACCTCCTAAAATAGTGTCCCGGTTTCAGCTGGGATAGAGTTGATTGTCTTCCTAGTAGCTGGTACAGTGCTATGTTTCTGAGCTAGGTATGAGAAGAATGTTGATAACACTGATGTTTTCAGTTATTGCTAAGTAATGTTTAGCCTAAAGTCAAGGATTTTTCAGCTTCTGATGCCCAGCCAGCGAGAAGGCTGGAGGGGCACAAGAAGGTGGCACGGGACACAGCCAGGGCACCTGACCCAAACTGGCCAAGGGGGTACTCCATACCGTGTGACGTCCCATCTAGTATAGGAACTGGGGGGAGTGGGGGTGGGGGAAATCGCTGCTCGGGGACTAGCTGGGTGTCGATTGGCAGGTGGTGAGCAATTGCATTGTGCATCATTTGTATATTCCAATCCTTTTATTATTACTACTGTCATTTTATTAGTGTTATTATTAGTTTCTTCTTTTCTGTTTTATTAAACCATTCTTATCTCAACCCGTGAGTTTTACTTCTTTTCCTGATTTTCTCCCCCATCCCACTGGGTTGGGGAAGGAACTGAGTGAGCGGCTGCGTGATGCTTAGTCGCTGGCTGGGGTTAAACCACAACAAATAGGTATCCTAGAGTAAGCATATTAAAATGTTGGTCATGAGACACAGTACCTTTTTTGTTTTGGTTTGTTTTTTTGCACACCAGCATTCTATCTTACAAGTAGAATCAAAGCCACAGCCCAAATTCCTCACCTTTGGTCTTGATGGCTGTTTCCAGGGCTGCAGCATCCCGGTCAGCATCAAAATTTGAGTAGGCCTTGACTGTGGCATATGCACTTGGTGGGAGAGAATGCTAAAAGAAAAAGAAGAAAAACAACCTCAAAGTTAAATCATGTAATCCTGTCCTCACTGCAATTAATAAAACACATGCCTCTTGGTTAACTGGTATTTTGCCAAATTTTTAAATACAAGAACTGCCATCGTGTATCTGCAAAAATGGAATTCTGCTAAGAGCCACCCAACTCTCTTCTCCTGATATGTGTTGTCCAGAAATCCACTCACAGCCATGCTTGTTACAACAAAGAATATATACAAATAGGTATTATATATTATCACAGCAAAAACCTAGCACATTCCAAGTTTACTCACTAAACCTCAATCTTCTAAAATCTGGAGTTTTCTGGCTAGATCTGAAGGAAATTGACTACTGAAAGCTAATTCAAAGAAACTTTATGTCTGAAGTATTTTAGAATCAAAGCCAATACTTTACTTTGGATTACAGGCTACAATTTAAAAAAAAAAAAAGTAGGAGGAGACGGAAGATTAACAATGAGTAAGTCAGAGCAAGTTTTGTGCCCTATCTCATGGACTTGAAAGGCAACACCAAAAAAATCTTTTTAAGCCTATGGTTCTAGAAAGCAGAAGTTACTCTCAATCTCCCTTTGAAACTCTATGCCTGCAGATACTTGGTTTAAGCAGCACGAGGCTAACAAAACCAAATGACATTTCAAATTACCTCTGCTAAGAATAAGAGGACTTGCAGGTTAAGTTCACTTAATAAACACTTGCAACATTTTAGAAGTTGCCAGATTTTATCAGCTGTTTATTATTGTCCTCTCCTGAGGATTATAGCTTCTAACAGGAGGTCACCAGAAGAGAGATTCAACTCTTCTCAGCTGCTTCAGTGTAAGCTAACAGTTTAGCTCATATCGCCTCCCATGGGCAGGTTAAACTAAACCACAGATTTTCATATAAACAGCTGAGAAATATTCACAAATCCCACTCTGTTGAGTTCAATTTAGAGACCTAAACCTCTGGCAGAAAGGTGGAGTGACTAACACCTGAAATTGCCAGAGCTGTTTCCTAAGTGAATGAACCACTAAGCTTTCTTGGTAACGATCCCTGGAAACCTTTGTTTCAGTCCCTAACTCCAACAGAAAGCTGGGTTTGTAAACAAGACTAAGCTATCTTAATATCCCTGGAGGATATTTTTACATACAAATTGTTAAAAGGAGGACAAATTTCAACGAAAAAATTCCATGGTCTTTGACTACATTTCACTTTATTCTATAGAGGTCACACTGTCCTGAGCAGATTCCTCTGGCAGTAATCACCGTGCCTTCTTGAGACAGTCTGTGTTATGCTGTGGAGATGGAAAGTCAAATAAGCACCGATAAACTGAACCATTCTTTCTTTTGTCTCTTACCATCAGCTCAACCTAGCAAAGTGGCCCCAGTTTGGCCCACAGCCACACCACAAAACACAGCCTTTCCTGTTAGCAGATCAAATCGCTAACAGAAACAGTAAATGGAGATGGGCAATGCAGCCTCAGAGAAATCCGTGTGCCTGAAGGATTCTTAAACTGAAGCCCCATTAGTATACACAATCAAGTGGCACTTCTATCTAATTAACCAGCACTGCTGGATAATCTGAAGCAAGTTGCCTGGTGAGCTTAGCAGAGTTGGGTACCTCTCCTTCCACCCAGCTCTAAGTATTTTCCGAGTCATTTGGACAGAGTATTTTACTGTAAGATGATATCATACACTGAGAAAACTCATAGCATATTTGCAATGTGGGAGCCATCTTTTCCTCTGTCCTTCCACCCAATGCATGCAACAACTTGGATTCAAATCCCCTGACACCGGTCAAAAGACCCAAGAAGTGCCATGTACATATGTATATCCAGGAAAGACAGAAACCTTCTGCTGGCTATTCTACCAATAAATGGACCATCTTCAAATTCAGCATCCACAAAGACTATGCTTTACTCTCTCAGGCAACTGTCTTGAGTACTTCAGTGGAGTAGACACAGGTCTTGTCAGGGTGATTATTCTGCCTATGAAAAACAGCCATTTAAATTCCAGACTATATGGTCTCAAATTACTCTGGTACGCTACTGTACCACAGTACTGGTACTGTACGTTTTCAGACAAGAGAGTTTTTCCAACTGACTTTCCATTTAGTTCAATACAAAATTTTCCATGATGTGGCAGTAAAAGTCCAGCTAGTGTGTAACTGCACAAGCAATCTGGGCCAGACTAAAGCACAGAAAGCTGGTTTTTTTTCTCCCTACATATGTAGCATGCTTCAGAGGTTCTCCAACTGGTTTACATCCGCCGAGTTTGACGAATTCAACCCTACTGGGAAGAGCAGAAGCACATATCACTAATAGAAAAGCTGAAGTGGTGTAATTTCTTCTAAAAAACCAAGACCCTTTCAACATATCTACATCTCAGTATTCCCTGTCCTCAAAGAAATAATCAGTCACATTTGAAAAACTGCCTATAAAGTGCTGACTAAAATATAGGCTTCCAGTTCTCAGTGCAAACATGGAGCACAAGATGAAGCATAACAGCAAGATCTTTGTTACAGAATGTTTCCGTACTCTCTTGTGGATAGATGCAGAAACTGCAAGCATAGATTGACTTCAGTTCAACTCCCTCCTTTCCGTAAAGGAAGGAGAAGATAATACCTGGCTGAAGCAAGCAGGCCAGTTTCTTTGTCTTGAAACAAATCAACCGCTATACCACTGACGCAGAACGCACAAATTCCTTATTGCACAAGACAGGACTTGGGTTCAGCTGTGACCATTCTATACCCTCGAGGTTAAAAAACTTTTTTTTGAGAAAAATGGGTGGTTGAATTACTGTGTTTAATATCCGTTAACTTGCTGAATCATTGCTTAGGGAAACTGGGCAAATCCTTTATGCAAACTACTCAATAATTCTGGCTTCCAACTTAGGATCTACAGAATAAACTAGCTGCCTGATATTTCTTACACTCTGTGGCAGGATTTCTGATGAAAATGCTGGCATGGAACAGTATTCAAATTTGACTTTTGCAACTGCTCACAAGCATCATGGAAGAAACATTTCTGCCCTTGAGAACAGATTGCTCAATTATTATTCCAAAAGTAATTCTCCATTGAAACAAACACAGCCAAGAAATCTGAAGAGTTGACTGCTCTTGCAGTACAAAATCAGCTTTGCTACTTACCTACAGTGCACTAGCGAGTTCTTTGCAACAGGTCTTTCACAAAGATTTATTTTGCAACAAGTAACAAAAATAGGCAAAAAGTTTGCTTGTACAAGCTCAGATCTGGAGTCACCGGCTACAAAATTTAAGAGTATAGCATATTGCAAGTATAAGCAACATGATGAAATAATGCATGGATGCGATTCACTTCCTCTTCAGTGACAATCACAGAACCTCAAATTTGTGGCATGATATCCTGACACTACACTGGTAACCCTACCATCTAATGTTGCAACGTAAGAAATCAAACAAAGCCAGTGTGGCTTTCCGGCATTTGAATAAAACTATCAAGCAAGTGCAGATGGGGGGGGGGGGGGGGGGGAATTCTTTACGCTTTTCAAAACAGAAAATGAGAAAATACTTTTGAGAAAATAAGTTTTTTCAAGAGGTAATCTGGTTTTGGTGACAACCATTACAGGAATAAGATCCCCAATATTTTAATTTCCATTAAGTAACGTAATGTTCTCTACTTTTAATTGAAAAGAAAAAAAAAGAAAAATAAAAAGAAAAGAAAACTTGGAAGGTATCAGCAAAACCAAACACATTTCCATCTTCTCTTATCATCCTTAACTCACTTGTTCCTTTGGAAGAAAGAGGGACTGCAGTTGCGAACTAGCCATTCAGTTTGTCTTGTGGTCTCTTTCATATGGCCCAGCACAGGAATACTGCTCATGCTGTCGGCCAGTTAGAAGAACTATCATTAAATCTAGTCACCTCATATAATTGTCCTATGGTTTACAGCTGCTTTGTAGCTGAAAACTGATCACTACTGACTAGGTTTTTAGTCAAGGTAAGTTGAAGAGATGTGTGGAATCTTGTAAACTGTACAGCTCAGTCCAATTGTTGGTAGAGAGTCCTGTAAAAGAAACGAGATGTGGCATTTAAGTAAAACAAACCTTTCTTGTCTAGATAATAATACTTACATCTCCTTCAAGGCTGAGCTTGCTTAAAATTTCATGGACAGTAGACATCTTGAAAGAATGCTGGAGGAAGAGAAAAAAAAAATAAAACAAGTAGACTTAAATGTATTTACCATTACATCAGCATATTATATGGTCCTGAAACACTGCAGCACTGCAAGTGACATAGTCCAATGAGTCTGCTAATCCCAAGAAAAAAAGCAGATTTAAGAGTTTCCAAGCCACACCACCATTAATAATGCAACAGCAAGAAGCCTTCATTCTATTGTACAATAAAAATTTATCTTTACTCCTTAAAAAAAGTTTAGTCTGCATTTTAAATACTTAAACTTAGGAACTGGAGAATCACTACCTTAGAAATAGAATCAACTAACCCTACAACTCGGTACCAAGAAGTCTGTGCAGAAACATTATAGCCTGGTCCAGCTCAAAGCCCAAAAGCAGCAACAAGTAGTAGCATTTAAATCAGATGCTCAATTCCTCAAGTACTCATGGAATACATTGAAAGTATTTATATTCATGCAGGCATTTTATAAAATCACAATGCTACTCAATCTTTAATCTTGGACACAGGCCACAAATGCCTCTAATATCATAAGGTTTGTAGTGGCTCCCCAGTAATAAGAATCACAGGACAAGCTACAAACACCAGTTAGTAACATGATTGTCAGATACTAAGTAACAAGGACTCTCATAAAATGATAGCTCCAAAGTAAGAGCTATCGAGGCAAGATAATCAATATCATTGCTCCATTGCCAGAACCTGCATAACATCTTCTTAACACATATGAAGAAAAACAGGGGAAAATCCAACCCTGAGATAGATTATACACATTGCAGAAATGAACACTGATGTTACATGGTTATATTACAATGCCCTGCCTTTTTTCAACTCTGGTGTTCTGGTCAGGGAAGTTTGCCAGAGCTATATTACTGTTTTACTGGAAGGGTCTCTCAACTAAGGAGGAAATTTTTTCCAAAGGTTATAAGCCAGAGGCAATGCTCAAGAGGCTTGATGCGTTCCCAAAACTCTGCTCTCCAATTCCTCTACTGAAAGGACAGACGCTGCCACTCACACTAACTTCTAGTCATCCAGGTTGGTACCTGCACCAAACGTTATTTTGCCTCTTGAAATTAAAGCTTGTTTCTCAGGAACTCTACAATCAAGCTGTAGAGAGCATTATCAATCAGGGAAAAGAGTTGGCTTGATGAGAGGTAGGAGAGAAAGGACAGCAACACCTCAAGACCAGTGACATTCCACTAATTGATAACTGAGCCTGGAACGAAAATTGCACTATTTTCAGCCTCACTGGGTGCCACTCCCTTCACTTTCACACTGTCACCAGTTCCCCCAATCCAGCTCCCAGACACCAAGCCCTCTGAGCCAACTCCCAGCTATTGCGCAGCCAGTCCTGGGTATGTCCTTTCAACTGGTATTCAGATTCTTTTTTTACTTCCCATCAGTCACTCTTCTGATGGTAGTGGGGCTTTCTCAGGCAAGCAGTACTAGCCACCCAGGCAAATTTCCCAGAAAAAGCAAACTCCGCTCCACGCAATGATCAGTCTCAAACCAAGAGCTCAGAGAACCAGCAAGAAGTTTGAAATAGTTTCTTAATAACGGAGATCTGGTTAAAACTCTAGAACAAGTGTTTATTTTTTGTTTTAGCTCCTGTAAACCTTGTGTATGTCAAAAGGAAAGCAGAGAAATCCTTACTTTCAGCAGATATAGCAAGTGTTACGAGAATAAAATGCAGAAACACAATTACATGGCTTTTGTAGCATAACTGCTGTAATCACACCTTTCCTCACTCAGAATACAGCAAGAAAACCTTTTGTCTTCTGAAGCAACCTAGGTGTAAGTAACAAAAGCAACTTTACTTCAAGGAAAAATTAGAGATCCCAGGGGAGGAAAAATAAGACAGAGAATGAAAATCGTGGTCATGCATCAGCTTATTTGAGAATAAATCTTTTACAGAGCAAAAATCCAGCCCAGCCCTTTAAAGATAGGCTGCAGAAGTTGTAATAAGCTGCTACCAGCTCTTGGCACTATTAACTATGCTGGTTAGAGTGGGATGATATATTACTGAGTTATGAAATTCTTAATATTTACTCTTAATAAAATGAAGTGCCTAACAATGAGACCTTTGTACTCTGACAGTATTACAACGAAAACCAAAGATGAGCAACAGAAGTCCTTTCGTCTTGCTTGTCACGAAGAAAAAATAGCAGTGAAAGCTGAAGCAAAGCAATTGCAGTATAATTTTTCACAAAACAATCACTGAACAGCTTTTTGCAAGGCTCCTGTTTCTAAATCAATTAAAAACCACATTGAATAAGGCTTGTTGGAACAAAAAACTTGAACAGAGTCCAGGAACAGAACTAACACACCCTCACGTAGAGCTGGAACTGGGAGGTTCATATCGTCAGCACACAACAGTGCTACAGCAACTGACCGCCCATCAGCAGCAAGCTGGCAAGAGAAAAAAAATGGGGAGTTTTTGCAAGAATCTTTGCAGAGAAAGATCTTTACTTGGAGAACAAACGCATCTCTTGTCACACCCTGCTTTGTAAGGCACTCATATTTGAGAACAGACTCTCACCGTTTCCTGATGGGTTGATTTTATCTGGTGTAGTTTTGATAAGTTCTGGGTGGGTTTGAACACGTAAGTGGAAAATACTTGCACTAACTTGTTATTCCTTACACTGGAAAAGACTCAGCTTCTACCTTCTAGCTGTAAACTAATGCTTCAATACCTTAAGGCAAGTTTCTACAAGTGGTTTTCCTCCTAAATCCACATTACGTAATCCTGAAATACGTTATTTTACTAAAAGAGATAGCATCTGTTTTGACCTCGACCCCCACCGTAATCACTGGTTTGCAAATCAGTTATATTGGGCCTAGTCCATATCCAGTACCTTAGCCCCATAACTGATGACAGAAGAGTGTGTGTTTAAAAGCAGCCCCATATCTCAATTCCCAGGGGCAGCTCATGTACATTACACCATGGAAAAAATTGTCAGGTATGCACAAACAACTACATTGCCCAATAAGCAGAGTTAGCGTTTTAAGAAGCACTTGTACTCTTGCAGACGGAGATTGAGCAAAGGGTGTTCCCAGCCATCTGAGCCAAGGAAACGGCATCCCCAGAATGAGAGAATGGAAACTCTTTCGCTCAGAGCACATTTGTGTCAGGTCTCCAAAAACTAGGGCAAGGCCTGGCAACAGAGGAGATGAGGGAAAGCGACAAAAATCTGCAATATCTACTGTAAATGAAATAAGAACTCAAAATCATTCATTTATATACGACAACCGCAAGTACAAACGAGGCAGGCTGTATCTCCCCGAACAACTCAGTAAGGTTTAGCAGATCCTTTAAAGCCACTACTTGGAGAAAAAATTAGCTTTAAAGAAAAGAATTTCAAAATCCATTAAACCATGCTACCACAAACTTACTGTAACTGTTCTCTTTCACAGACACTACTAATAACGCAGGAGATAATTGTTCCATTCCAGGAAGATACTACACGCTCACAAAATGAAGGACTTTTATTTCTTCAAATTCAGGTTATGCTCACTTCTGAGATTCACAGGAAAACGTTTTTTTTGTTTGTTTGCTTAAAATCAAGGCAAACCATTCCATACGTTAGCTAATAGAAACTATACTCACTAGGGCTGCTTATCACAACTAGCTCCACCAACAGAAGGCATGCACAGGGATGGATCACTCAAAGGCACAGAGATTCCAAAAGATTCTTTCACTCTTGACCTATATGTCGGGGTCTGCGCATCTCTGCGCAGTCAGGGCGTTTGAATATGAACATAAACCCAGCTAACCTTAAACAGAACTAAAGCTGCTATGTATAAGAACGCAACTCACTTCTGCATGACTTTTCCTCTGGCTAAAATACGCGACAACACTCCTATGCCCTACCTCCCCTCCTCACTCGAGGAGGAAGTGGTGTCGAAGCTGACTCACAATCCAAAAGGCAGCAGCAAGATCTCAGCAATTCCGTTCGCGGCGGGGGCAGGGTGGGGGACCCGTGCCCAAGCCTGGCTCTGCGAGCAAGGAACCGCACGGGGCTCCCCGGCACGCCGCGCCCGAGCGCTAAAGGCAAGCCTCGGGTAAGCACCGGCTGCCCGGAGCGCTCCCCGTACAACGGCTTCTCTTCTGCCCCTGCCAGCGGCCGCCTCTGCAGCGGCGCCAGCAGCCGCAGCCACGCCCTGGGGGTTCTAGAAGGGCAGGGGCCGCTGCCGCAGGCCGAGAGACCGGCGCGGCGGCTCGGGCGGGCTCGGGGCTCCGCCGCGCCCGCGGGAGTAACTCCAGCCTGGCTCCGGCCGAACGGACACCGCCTTCACCGGCCCGCGGGGCTGGCTGCCCGGCACCGCCCGCGCCTCTGCGAGGCTCCGGGCTGACAAGCGAGTTTACGGTCCCATCGGTAACCCAGCCGAGCCGTTGTGCACCTTAAGGAGGAGAAGAAGAGAGCATTTGGGGAAGTTTGACGAAGTTTGGGGCCGGTTCCTCTTGGCCGAGCGCTGCTGCCACACCCAGTATTGGTGCGGGGCCCGCCAAGCTCTCCGGGGGCAGCCTCGCCCTCGGAGGCCGCCGTTTCAACACGAAGCCGAGCACGGAGAAGTAACGGGCGGGTGACGCCGGAGGAAGAGAAGAAAAGCGCGGGGCGCAGGCGAGCGGCAGCCGCACCACGCCACCGCCCCGCTCCGCTCCGCGGCCGCGCAGCGCCCGCTCCGCTCCCGCCGGGGAACCGGCTACGGCGGCCTGACACCCGCCCGCACCCCCGGGCCCCACCCCGGCCCCGGGGGGGCTGCCGCCGCCCCCCCACTCCCCCCGCACCGTGCCGCGCTGGCGGGACCGGGGCGCCCGGCGAGGGCTCACCTGGCCGGGGCGGGCAGGGCGGCTCTAGCGACGGCTCTAGCGGCGGCTGGGGCCGGCGGCGGCCCGGGCGGGTTTTGTAAGGCCGGGCGGGCCCTCCCCGCCCCGGCGCCCCCCCGGCGCGGCGCTGACTCACCCGGCCGCGCCCGCCTCCCGCAGCAAGGGAGAGGGGCGAGGGTAGGGCAGAAGCAGCCTCTCCCTCCGCGTCCGTCTCCCGCGCGGCCCTGGCCCCGTCCCGGTCCCCGGGGGGGCGGGGGGGGGGCTTCTGAGGTTGCGCTGGAAGCGCCGGGAGCAGCACCCTGGGGTGCGGGGGTCGGCGCCCAGCCCTCGCCCCCCAGCCCCGCTCTCCGAGGGGCGCCGCGGAAGCCGCTTGGCGGCTGCCCACCCTTCCCTTCGGACGTGAGGGAAGCGGCGCTTGCCCCGGTGCCCCCTACCCCCAAGCCCCAGCCCTCTGCCCTGCGTTACAGGGACAGCAGGTCGTCGCTGCAGCCCGTACTTTGGAGCAGCGCAGCTGGGACGGTGCTCGGGCTCTCGGGCAGGGCACAGCACCTCCCTCCCAGGCACGCAGAGGACGGCCCAGGCCCCTCAGCCCCATGCCCCGCCAAACTGGGGCCTGGCTGCCACCGAGCCAGAACCGCGGCCTCCCGCTCCGGGCTCATACAATGGCGAACCGAGCTCCCTACAGCTCGCCGCTGTAGCCAAGCCTGCTTCCATATCTAAGATTCGGTGCTCAGAGTTCAGTGCGTATCGGAGCTGCGAGAAGTCTAAATGATGTCTGCCGCAGAGGCAATAAAGGCCAAAGCACGAGCTCTGCTCGGAGGCTCGCTGAATCACGCTCAGATAACCCGGACAGGCATACCACACCCAGAAGGGGGTGGGAGGTGGGCAAATCAAAACTTCTGCCAGTCTGACTAGTGGAAAATAAATTACTGAAGCCCAGATGTTACACCAGTAACAAAAGCAAGATACAGTTAAAAAGTATTTGCAAAAGAAGATCTTCAGTTGGATCACTTTAGATTACTGTTTCACCACAACAGTGTGGCCAATTTACTGGTGGTCAGTCCCAAATACTTAAAAAGCAAATGCTCCCCGTTCCCAATACATGCAGTTATTTCTGTAATTTAAGTGTGGTGTTTTTAATCCCCTGCAGGTGAATACCTTTAGGTAGTCCTTTCAAGAGTATGTCGTCACAGAGTGGTTTTGATTCTGCAAAGACGTATTTGCCTCTGCTGTAAGGGTTTTTTCGTTGGCATAGACAGAGATATCTCCTGGCAGACAAACAGGGTAAAAAAGTTCTAGGTTTGACCAGGTGCATAAAAAGTCTTGGCAAAAGCAGGCAAGCACAAAAGAGACACAAGAACACAGGCTGAGAGACAAAGTAATTGCTGGGATGAAACAAGATCAGAGAGATACAAAAAGGGAGAAAATAGTAAGAAATACCACACTAGACTTCAAACATGGAGACAACAGAGTCGACAGGTGAACTGGTCATTGCAGAAGGTGAAAATAACATTAATAGCCCCTTTCTGAATAAACAGAAGTGATATGAAAGGGACAGCCATAGGAAAAAGCTTAGCATGGAACAGCATTTTGTCAGAGAACATCATCAGTGCCGGTATTGCATTAGTTTGACACATTACCTTTCTTTTTGGCAAGGCCACTGGGGTTATTTCTCTGTTTATTAACGAACCTGTCTTTAAAAATTAATTCCTGGGTATCCCACTTCAACCACTGTTTGTCACTAACAGTTAAACTGATAATTTCCCCCTGCTTTTCAGGTTTCTTAGTAAAAAAAAAAAAACAAACAACAAAAAAACCAAAAAAACCCTGGCGACTTGGAAAGGTGATTCACAGATCAAAAATACTTACAGTCCTAGAAGTAATAGCCATTCTGTACTGCAGTATTCTTTAGGGGCTTTAAATAGGGATAGGCAGCTGAGCAGAAGCCATGCAGCCAATTTGCCTACTAATGGATGCACAGTCCCTCAGGGGATTGTCAAACATTCTTAAAGCAAAAGCAGAAAAGCATAACCACAATACCCTCAGCTAAAAAAAAAAAAGTGTTTTCACACATGTAATGTATTGCCAACATGCAATATATATGTTGCCTTCTTCTATACAGTCTGCTGAGTCACATATTAATTAATTCAAAGATGAACACATTCATTCTCTTAACTGAAGGTCCATTTACCTTTCAGTCCTCTACTACGGCCTGTTCCAATGACACTACTATTCCCATTCCTTAGAAAATTGTTCTCTTTTTAATAACTCAATTCTTCTTAAAATTTGAAGTAGATCATATACCACCATTAATTTTGGTTAACTAGATCTTCATCTGAAGAGTTTGCAAAAGCTGTGATGTCAAGTGAACTATTATCATTATAGCCACATAAACTGTAGCACAAAAAGATTTTCCAGCAATTCAAACAGCTTCAGAAATGTTGTCTCTAATAACAACTTAATAATCAGTTATTCAATCTCAGAATCACACATTCACCTCAGTTTAAAATAGAAAGCAGCCTCTCTGAACCTACACAAGCTTCAGGGACTGTTGAAGTGATTTCAAAAGAAAAAAGACTGACAACAGGGAAAAAAAAGAGCAACCATATTCAGAGTCATGAAGATACAAAAGTTATATTCAAACATATTATAAATTCCCTCAATTGCTCTCCTCTTATGTAGGTCAACTGACATCAAGGGCACCAGCTGGGGAACCTAAGTAGTACGAACAGCAGAAAGCACATTAACACTTTTGGCAGAACAACCAACCATCCCCTAATACCAAGGCCTAGTGATCCCGCCCATGGAAATACAATACATTCATTCTTCATACCTTTAAGAAAAAAACTCTGCAAAATCAGTGAATTGAGGAAGGCAGCAGTCAGACTGTGCAAGTAAGAAAGACTTCTGTTATCTGCCAAACAGGGAAAGGAAATTAATTCAATGAGAGAACAGCAGCCAAGTGCCTGAATCACTTTTCAAAACGAGACATAAGCCTGTAAGTCACATGGGTTATTTCTGAAGATTTACCCAAAGCTTGGAGGGTTTGTACAGCACCAATCACAAGGGGTTCTGGTCCATGACCACTGCTCCCGAGCACTATATTAAAGTAACTACTGTCAGCATCAGGCTGGATAAAAGACAGGGACAAGGACTGCACTTACCACAAGCCCAGTGTCTCTTTCTTGCCTGCCTCACAGATGATTTACTGGAAGAAACGTGCTGCAACTAGCTTGCAAGTAAGGCAGTGCCAAGAAAGGTTTTCAATTTGTTTTCACATTGCTTAGTCCACACACCCCCTTAAAATATCTGCATAGAAGGTCATATTTCAAATAACTGGCAACTACTTCAGCTGCAGTTACCTATTTGTGATTTCCAGCTTCCTGCATGCTGACCATAGAAATCAAAGAAAGCACACTTTTGTTGACTGGAGCTCCCCAGAGTCCTGTGGATGGAAAAACAAATGTAATTGCGCTAGCTTCTCATTCTTCCCTTCAACAGCTCACTGTGACTGTGGCTCCTCCTATACTCTATGGCCATGCTGTAGATCCATTTATTCCATCCTCTCAGTCTCAGTGACACTACCATTGCTAACCCCCTCATTGTTTTGTTACTGCTTAATATTGTTTGATACTAATTTTCTCTTTTTTCCTTTCTCCTTTCAATTCAATATACCATTTTCTTCCACCTCACCAATACCTCTGATTTTTCTTGTCACTGTCTTCTTATGTTAGACTACTGGAAGCTTGCTATGCTTAACTTGAATATTCAATTTGAGTTCCCCTCTGACCCAAACTTCATCTTTGCAATAACATTAGTGCATATGAGGTCACTCCGGCTTTCAATAGATTTTTCTCTCACTTCTGTCCCTGATCGTTTGGCTCCACCTACACAGATCTTGCTCACACTCTTTCAGGATGCTGTCTACAAAGAATCAAAGATGCATTATGAAGGCTACAATTCTGTCAATAGGTATTGCCTACTTAAGCTTTTTCCTTCAATACAAAAAAAAAAAAAGGATCAGGACAAAGGACTTTCTGGTTTAGGTGTGGCTGAGCCTCTATGTAGTGCTGCTTCCCTGAATGTGTTATGTTGCAAGAGGATAATATAAATTCCATTCTGATTAACATATGGATCAGGCAGACCTCTGGGTGTTATTTTTGCACCTTGATTATTTGATCTAATTTGGGAACTGCCATGATACAAACACACGTAGATTTGTTATTAGCACTTAGAGTAATCACAGGTTACAGGGAAAGTTAAGTATAACTTTAAAGTTATGCTAGCTGGGTTCCCAGGATAACAACTTGGCAAGTCATCACATCTATGGCTATAGAAGAAAGGAGGAAAGACTGCTGAAAGCACACTTAAGACTGCATTAGTAAAACTCTAAACACTGAAAGTGTTTAACTTGGTTTGGGTTTGTGGGTTGTTTTGGAGGGGATGGCGGGGGGGGGATACAATGGTTTTTGTTAACATGCATCATGATTTACTCTAAATCTTACAGAACTGTAATTCCAATGTGTTTTTCAAAAACAGATCGAATACCAGAATACTGATGCCATCTTTCATCTAATACAATACCAGAGAACCAGATATCTTATTAGGTGCTCCACCTAACAACCTAAGCCCTCGGATCAATTCTATTCTGTGCAATCTCATTCCTACACTACATGCACATTCCTGCACAAATGTTATTCTCCACTCAGAATTTCATTTACTTGAAATAATCCCTTTTAAAGAGCTAGACTTATCTCTGGAATGATCTTGTGTGTTAGCCAGTTCTCTAATATTTTGTTACATGTGTATTTTACAAATGAAGCATTGTAATAGGTAAGGTAGGTGGCATTTGCTAGTTCAGTCTGGGTACAGAGAGGTAGTATGCTTTTGAATAGGACATCCAGGCTAGAAACTGGACACCTGGACTGTATGCCTTGCAGTGCTATGGTTTGCAGTGTGATCTTAGATTGTTGCCTTCTCACTGATCTTTCAACTGTTGACTCTTCAGGGCAAAGACTAAGTATTGCATCTGCTAAAGAAAATGCTAAACAACATAAATTACTTCATCAACATACAGGAATTAATTAGATTCATCAAATTGTTTCCAGTTTATCTTCATCCGTTTCATACAGAGTCTATATTACACGAAAGCTCATGTAACCTTGTTTAAAGGGTATATTTCAGCAATCATTTTAACTGACGAAGACGTGACAGGCATTATGTTCTACAGTTACTTCCCATCCAGAATCTCAAAATGCTTCACACATTACATGAGAACCTGACAGCAAATACTTTTCATGGCTAGTAAAACATCTACCTCTCTCTCCCACCAGCTGGCTGCATCTCACATATGACTTCCAAAAGTCTCTTCTTATATCCTGATACTGTTTTATCACTGGATTTGTCTTCAGCTACTTCTCAACTCTATGTTTGCAAATTAATTTCTGTCTGCTGTTCAGTATCCCTCCTCTGCCACTTTCATACATGTCTGACCATAACGTTAGTTTGAACTCTATTTTTCAAAGATTTTCCTCATTACCAGCATAAACAACACCCTCATCCTTTTATCTCACAATCCTTTCACTCTAAGCCTATGGGCACAAGGAGCTTGCCTCCACAAAGAACCACATGCCAGAGTGACTTGGGATCCAAATCAAGACAAGGAAGTAAACAAAGCAAAATATTAGCTAAGACTATAGTTACAGGACTCAGTCAGAAACTCCTTTAACTATGCACAAAAGCTAATAATGAAGAAAGCTGTCTCAGGGCACATTAACAGCCTAATTAAAGTCACTAACAATTGCCAAAACCCATAAAGTTTGAGTCACCGTGGTGGAATCCCATTGCACTGGCTGTCCACTGTTAATAGAAAACAACATGGAATCATCTATGCTTGTCGAGATGCTCAGAAGGAAGCAAGATCCATTGTTACTCTCATCTAGCTGACACAGGTAACAACATGGGCCAGCAACTTCAAAGGTGCAGTTGGCTTGTTTCCCTCATGACTCAGTCCAGGCTACTGCATCTTCTTTCCTTCTGTCTGGCATGCTAACTAGAGTAAGTCAGAGAGGTATACATATTCAAGTGATACAGAGATTCAGTGAAGAATATGCATCATGAACAAATGGTAAACCAGGAATTCAGATACATGCGTACCAAATAACAGAAAAGTAACTCCTCCAGCATACATTCATCACAAGTATTAATAGTGTCTGGAGTTCAATTCAATTTCTAAACTAAAACATGAATCGCTAGCATTTTGGTTTTTCAGTGTGCCTCACAGAAGTAATCATCTGTGTGACTAGGAGACGTCGCCTAGCTACATACATAAACAGAAATGAAACACGCTTGCCAAATTCCTTGTACTGGTATTGGTGGCATGAATAAACTCAGCATCTTTACACTGAATGAAACAGTCGCAGGATACACAAACAAACAGTCACTATGTGTGTAACTGTGTGTCAGTGAACTTCCTCAGTCCCTCGGGGACTTCCTGATGCCCTGCTTGATAGCCAGCTGTGATTTTATCCCAAAATCATGCAGTCTGAGACAAAATAAGGGCTGCAAAGCATAGTCAGACATTAAAGAAGGTAACTTTACTTTCTGTTCTCAGATTATCATGAAGACCTTCAAGCACAGTTTAATCTACTTAGGGTTGGAGAGTTGCAATTTCATCTGAATCTAGGTATCATGCTGTCTTTGGTCCTGTATACATTAACAGGTTAAAATGACACATCTCAAAACCACTATGATGAATTCAGCTTTCCCTGCAACACCAGCACAACGCTGCTAGGATAAACAGACTACCAGTATATATTACAGCATTAAGAGAGATTCTGAATCCGTTTAGATGACACAGTGCTTAAAACGATCACAGCTGCCAGCTCTACAATAATGTTCCCCAAACTGCCACCACACTGGAAAACGCTGTAGGAAATCTTACCAATGCACTTAGGAGCCCCTGACATCATCCAGAACAGACCAGCATGAATAATCACTACAGAGTTTGGTCTGTCTTGCCAAAGGACAGAAACAGCTATAAAAGATGGAAGCTGCCAAAAGTCCTCAGGGTATTTTTCCTAGGAATAGTGTTAAAAGGTTTCATGTAAGACCAAGCCTGTTCTGCTTCATTGTTTCCCATCATTACATGCTTTTTCCACTTTTGTGACTCAGAACACAAACAGTCTCATGGTTTGGATTAATCTCCTGGCCTCTGCCAAAGTACAGGGGAGGCTGTCACACCTTAAATATGTCCCTGAGAATCTTGGGGAATAATTCTGAAAGTTTTAAGGAATCTAATTAAGCACCATCTAAACTTACTCTAAAATCCTTAAACAGGTTCCTATGGCAAACCTGCAGGCTAGTGACTGCATACTGCAAAAAGCATCTCTTTTTTATTTAACATCATGCCACCTCTGAAATGGCCCATGGTAATGAATTTAAAAATTACTTACAGATTAAAGTTCACTGACAGAAATCCACGTACTATTACTACAGCAATCTAGAACACAGCTGTAAAATTTAAATTAAAATCAATGATTCTGTGAAATAGCAGGAACATTTTTTGTGTGTTTTTGTTTAAAACATATCAACCCTATTTTAGTACAAAATAACATAAAACACTTAGGATTTTGAGTAAGTTCTTACATGATCTGAACTTCATTACCTAATTAGGCTTAGCTGAGCTACTAGCTGGGGAACAAATGATGCATTGGACCACAAAGGAATGTCACAAATTCTTGATTAAATATGACTGTCTACACTGATGTCTTTTTTTGCTCTTTCAAGTGACATCTTATAGCTTTAGATAAAATTTAAGGCAAAGTAACATGACTTCAAAAAAAGCTGTTGATTGAGTGAAAGGGAATGGCTGTTATGAAAAGATTGATTTCCGCTGTACAGGCTAAGACTTGCTTTTCCAGGTCAGATGCACGGGTCTGAATTCTAAAACCAGAGATGTCTTCTTTTAGTGAATCAGAAAAATAAATTAAAAGCCTATTGTTTTAGCATGAAGGAGTACATTTAATACTTCACATTTTCATTGCAGTTTGCTTTCAAATAAGCCTTCAGTAAACATTTCTACTTGAGCTGGATAACTTTCGTGGCTGTGTCCTGCATGCTAGTAGCTAGTGCTTACACAGGGAACAGATCTTTAAACTTTAAGGAGATTAAACAAAAGGCTGTAGTGATAGCACAGCTACAGATAATTTTCAAACAGGTCCTTAACACTAAGGTTTATTTTCCTAATGCTACTATCATCCAGGAAGTCATTAATACAATAACAAGCAGGCATCACAGTCTGTAGAGAATAACTGAGTTCAAAACAGCAGAGGAAAGGAGTGGAAGCCTAGCTGACTGATCAACAAGAACAGACATGGAGAGAGACAGACAGCTGTCATCCTTCCTGTGGAGAAAGAGGCTGTACCAAAGAAAGCCTTCAGGATGGTTTTGCCAGTACAGAAGGCTAGACCTGCATGCATACCTACAGACAGAGTAGCATGAAGCCAGACATTAAAAGCCAAAGAAATGTGTACAGTATTTTATCTTCTCAGTTTGTCTGTTTGGGCTGGTAGAAAACCTGTAAATGGAAGATAATGCATTCTTTTGATAAATATGACATGTGAAATATCTTCCGTAGAGAAGGCAGGAAAGAAACTTATTTTATTCATGCACCTGCATACAAGTTTACTGCTTGTTACTAAAAAAAAAAAAAGAAAAAAGAAAAAAGAAAAAAGAAAAAGAAGAAAAAAGGCTCTAGTGACAGGTCCATTGACCCACAAGTTTCTTTTTCTCCACAGATAATGACAGTGTCAGTACAATATTCCCTCCAGGTTTCTTAATCCAAACGTGCTACTTTTGGATTAAACAAGTCAGTTTAATTAATCTTAGTGTGCATTCTGCTTAGGTTACTCACAAAGAAGCCAAAGAATTTCAACCGTGATGTGAGCACTAGTTAATTTGGAAATGACTACAAAACCTGTTCAAAGTAGCATGTGCAACTATACAGTAATTCTACCTCCTTTTTATTACTCTTGCTATTAACAAAGAATATCCAGAGAGTTGCACAAGACTACTGTCCTCCTGTCAATCAAGGGGACAGAACTGCACAACTGCAGTACTGGATATGGTTCTGAAATAAATGGGTTTTGACTGCTGAGGTAACTTTTGACATGGTTATATGAGGGGATAAGAAGCAATGGGGTTCTGACAGCTACTTCCTTCCCTCTTTTTTAAGCTCAAATTTAACCAGACTATTAAAATATTTGTTGAAGTGCTCTGTCTGCCAGGCAGTATAGCCCACACTAGACAGACTGACGAGTGACTTGTTTCAGTAGGAATTTTTTTGCCTTCTTCCTATTTTTTTTTTTTTTATTTATTTTGAATTACTTGCACAAAGATTTGGTAGGTGGAGCTTTTGGATCTAGCGAATCATCAATTGCAGCAGACCTGGCACAGGATGGCACTCATGCTGTTCACTGAACTATGCGATAAACAAATTTTAAAGTCTGCATTAAGATAAGACCCATGAACAGACTTGAATTATTTTCAAGGCTGCATCATTACTCCAAATCTGATTTTCAGTGATGGAAGGAAGTTCTAAACAAGTATTTTCATTTTATTCATAGATGCTTTTAAATAGCTTCTGAAAAAGACATTGATCTCATAGTGAATTTGGCTACACTGATTATTAACATGGATATTTACAGAGAATCCTTATGTTGTTCTTTCTACACTAGAAGTATACCAGAAGGGAGAACTGACATGAGAAGAGCAAGGGAATCTCAGTGAGACCAGCTATGCTGCATCATTCCTTTAAAACCACAGCATGAATGCACTACAGCAGCAGCTGTGGTAGCAGCAAACCTTAGGGGAGGCAAGATTAACAGTCACAGGCAAGACTTCCTATTAGAAATATTTGGGAAAATACTCAAGCTCTCAGGTATACAGATGCATCCTCAAGGCAGAAAATTAACCTAGAAACAGAAATGTAAACTCTAATTGAGAATAATTGCTTCCAACAATGGATTCTGTGCCCAGATGTACAGTTTGCCACTTTTTACTTCAGATTCAGGTCTGAAAAAGCACTGGACTGGTCAAAAACTTGTCTCTTTCTTTTTTCACAGTTGATCATCTAAAGATATTTGTGTATGAACCTGTGTATGAACACTGGAAGTGTACTTTGAGATCACAAAAAAAATCTTTATAAGGAAATGCCCAAACTTTCTCGCTACATTTGTGCGGAGGATGGGTAGTTATACCACTGTGACCTCCCCAGGAACACGTTTAGTGCATGTCTCCCTTCAAGGTAAAATTTAAAAAATGTAGTCAGTGTCATGTCCTTGAGCATCAAAGGGCTTGAAACACCCCTGAAACACTCAAAATGCTCTCAAAAGTATGTCAAGGCTTATTAAAACTCACAATAGATAGGGAACAATCAGTCTTCATATGGCACCACTTTATCATCTTTGATGTTGTTTTGTTGACGAATTGATTGGCTCCTTTTCTGCTTAAACATATAAATCTAACTATTCTCATGGTGCTCACACAGGTCATTGCTAGCAAAGGACTGACTGCATTTACACAACATTATCAGCATCGCTAGCTCCAAGAGTGTCATGTATGCTGTTTTTATGAAGGCATTAGTTCCTAAAATCCTGAAATGATGTGAGAATTCAAGATACCCTGAAAAAGGCAGTGGGGGGGAATGGGAGTCTATAGCTCTCCCTTCAAGGTAAAATTTAAAAAATGTAGTCAGTGTCATGTCCTTGAGCATCAAAGGGCTTGAAACACCCCTGAAACACTCAAAAGGCTCTCAAAAGTATGTCAAGGCTTATTAAAACTCACAATTATTTTAAAACTCTAGATTTTTAAGAGTCAAGATCATTACCTTTGTGCAAAGGTAATATCTGGCATGGTGGAGCTTGTTCTTTTTCTTTCTTCACAAATTATATCAATTTGGCAGCAACTAAGAAATGAGAGGCACTGATGGGGTACGTGCTTATTCTTGAGGCATAGGCAGGTAACATCACATTCCTAGCCACTCATGCTGCCTTACAACAGAGGAATCTCATGTGCATGTGGAAAACTGTTAAGCTAGATACTTCTGAGTAAGTTTTAGTGAAACTGAGATGTATTCATGCATCTTTTGGAAAAGTTGGCTCTGTCCACGACAGGCTCTAAATATATCTGTATAACTAAAGTGAACTACCACCGTCAAGCTGAAGGACGCTGGCTTCGCTGATTGGATTATGTAGTTTTGGTCAGCAATATTAGCATACTTCTCCTTTTGGCTCTTCTGAAGAAGGACCTTGCCCAGTGGAAAAATAAACAACTGGTTTTTCTCTATTAGGCCAATCAAAAGTAGGAAAGGTACACTTGTAATAACATGCTGTGGATAAACAGAATGATGTGGCTGCTATATTTCATTTACAGAATCAGGGAATATGTTGCTGGATTCTTTAATAGCTCCTCCCTCCCCCCTGTAGTTACTATTACTCATTATTTCTAATATTGAGTTAAAAGTGACAATGTTCTTTTAATATTTATTGAAATCTTTCAATCACAAGCAATAAAAAGAAAGACTGTTTCCTCTGTATTACCTCTACTGTTACACTTTATACAAAACTACCATGATGTCTTATGGAAGAATGGGGCTTTCATGGCTTTTTTTTTTTTTCTTCCTCACTGGGTGAGCATCCTACCCCACAGAAGAGATAAGTGTCCTTATGGAGGAATGCTCTGAAGTCTGCACTAGGACTGATACTGTTTAACAATCATTACAGTAAATTATTCTACAAACAATTTAGAAATTGGCAGTCTATTGTTGCAGCTCCATAAAAACAACAACAACAAAATCCCTCTACAAGGTATAGGACAATGGCCCGTCAAGACAGCCATAAGTAAAAGCAGCCTTGACATTATCTACAGAAGACTTTCATAAGGCTCAGAATGGCTGGGATCAGCTTTTTGTCAATGACAATCCTCCACCTACAAGTAAGATAAGGTGTAATTCAAATGCTCTGTGTTTAAACAGACTGTCACCTGGCCACCAAAGTTGTCTTCTGGCATTAAGAAGGAAATTTAATTTGGCATATATAATATAGCAATGTACCTTTGAAAACATTTTCATATAATAATTTTGGCACAGAGTAATGGAATTTGAACTTGCAAACAAAATTTAAGAATCTCTGCAGAAAAATACAGTTTAACAGCAATTAAAATAAAGCAAACATACTTTTAGCACAGAGAAATATATCAAGCAATGACAGTGCTTCTGGGAAGGACTCTACCCACACTTGTAAGAAAGGCTGTATTTTGTTAAGAAACAAGGAGCTTAGTTGTGTAACTTCTCAGAGAAGCATCTGAGAAAGTTACACATCCAGTCAGACTTAAGACAGGGGGAGAGACTGAAAATGCCCCAATTCCTTCTACTAGTAGAACTAAAAGCATCTTAAATGGAGGTCAGCACTAAACATTCTGAAAGATCACACCCAAGCTGATTTTTATACTCTTTCGGAGACAAGCTGCTATTTAAAATTCAGGGCAATCAAATCAGAAGCAAAAGAAGTACCTCTTCAAATGGTTCAATGTCTGCTACTGAATATCACTGCATGAGGTTGGACAGTCACTTGCTGTTGGCAGCTCCCATCTGCCAGCACAGGAATGGATGTCTGGTCACTTGGTCCCAGTTTTCTGTGCTTCCAGCTGCTAGGCTACATTAGAAGACAGAGAAAAAACAGAGTAAATCTATTCCTAACATATTTTACATAGACAGTGTCTATTGTATCCCTAAAAGGTTTTGCAGTCAAACAGAGGTGAAGAGGTTTAGCTAGTCACATATGGGAATGAAAGCAGTTTGTAAGTGATTCATTAGTGCATAGTGCAAATAAAGTTTGAATACACTTATTACTGCAGAAATAAAGAAAAGTTAGATTTCACAACCAATAACCCATTGCAGTTATTCATGCTAATATGAAGGACTGATAAAGTTCCATGGTTTTGCATGTATGTCAACCAGTAATCTCAAATGCCAGGTAAGAATTCCCCCTCTAGTCCTCCAAAACAACTGCCTGAATATGACACAAAGCTATCAATTTAATCCTAACAGCAGTGAATGGGGAGAACCAGACTCAGTATCAGTGATCTTATACAGCATGGAAAACCTTATGTTCTCAGAGGGCTTCTTCCACTTTTAGTGAAGTAGTTAGTGCCTCAAAGCTGAACTAGCAGTTGAGTTGGTCATGAACAGAGCTTCCCAGGGGTTGATACTGGCTCCAATACTACTCAATATTCTTGTAAGTCATCTGGATAACACGATGGAATCAGTTTTCACCAAGTTTGCAGATTACACCAAATGGGGAGAAGACACAGATAAGAGCAGACAGATGAGCCACTATTCAGAGAGACTTGGACACACAGCATGATTGGGCCAACAAGAATTGCATGAGACTTAGCAAAGATAAAGTCCTGCACCCAGAATGAAATAATCCCAAGCAGCAGGACAGGCCGCTCCATTAGCGCTGGACTACAAACATCCGCACTGAAAAGCTAAGAGAGAACTGAATAGAGATCCCTGTGAAATCAGTTTGACCAATTCTGGAGCAGTTAGAGCTTCCTGTTCTGAAAGACAGGACAGCACATACTTCCCCCTTTACAACCAGGTAAATCTACATAAAGGAAAAAAAAAATCTAACAAGAGAAAAATATAACCAGAAGATTCTTAGACTGGCTAAGTTACATCTAACCACACACTCCAAATGCATATGTAAAAGATATTCTTACAATATAGTGACAAAAAGTAGTAATTATATTTTAAAAAAAGCCATATAAATTGCAATATAAACACACACAATCCATTCCAAACACAGAGCAGAAGACTGAAATTACAGGACAGGATTGAGATCTGTGGAATATTTTTGCTAAACTAGGTGGGTTGAGGCCATAAAAAAGATCAGCATTAGTTAGCCATATAGCAACAATTACCTGGAGAGTAAGATCCAGGCCCATTCACTCTCCTTCAGCTGTAGTTTCCTGCTTCCCACAGCTTTACAACGTGTGTTACATTTAGGAATTTATACTTTGGTGGCATCACAACAGTGAGGCTCCCCTGTATTCCTTCTTTTTCCTCCACAGGTAACTGTCACTTCAGGAGCAGCCTATATAGAAACAGCAATCCAGCAACTAATATCCAGCACATTTTCTGGCTTTACTGAAATCTTTTTTACCAATTATTTTGTTTAGACATTTTCTTTGTTTCAAATTTCAGATATTACTGCCTGTACTAAACATGCTATCCCTTTTCCCTTCTCCTCTTATCAAACTCCTTTAAGTAGAATTTTATTTTAGATGCAAATATAAATGGAGAATACTCTGGCACTCCCGCCCGTGATACATAAACAAAACACAAGTCTTTCAAATGACTAACTCATCTTAGAGCAATTACTTCAGTCCCACTTAATCCAAAAGAGATCAAATAAAATGCAACAGTGAATTAAAAAGTCATCTTGTGTGTTGTACACAAACTCCAGATTCCCTACATATTTGAAACACATAAGAAACTACAATTAGTATACTATTAGTAGTATACTAGTGTAGTATAATAGTATACTATTAAGAGAAAGATGCAAGCCTTTTAAGGCATATAGATATATGGGCAAATAGACCATACATTTCTAACATATGAAACTTCATCAAGAAACTAAACTCCATACAAGTCTGGCAAAAGTTTTTATATATACAAACTGAAAACCGCTTTGAATCCCCACACAGAGTTAGTTATCTGGCAAAAATGACTCACAGCTGAAACATTCCTATTATGAGAGGTCACTAAGTGCATTCAGGATTTCGAATCAGAACTACTTGTAATTTGCAAACAGCTCTATGCCAGTTCAGCTTGTCACTAGCATATCACTGCAACTAAAAGCAGCAGTGGCCAAAACCAGAATAAACGGAATAATACTATAAATATATCTAACGGGAGGGGGGGGAGGATCAGAAAATGCTTTGTATTTCACAAAGAATAGTTTTTAATATACATTCATTGTTTATGCCTACTTTAAAAAAAACAAACAAAACTGTCTTAAGGATTTTATAACAGGTATACCCCAGTAAACAATTTAAATATTTTATTTTTACTTTCATGACATTAAAACATGTCATGTCAAGCCCCAGTGAGCAGAAGAATGCTTGATCAGATGTGTGTACTTGGTAACTTCCTTAGTCCAAACAAAAGACTTGGAAGAACATCTTTAAGGCCTTTGTTTTTTGTGTTAGCAGTTTAAGCATGCACACAAACAGCTCTCCAGAACACCATCCAAACAAAAATTGGCCCAGACATTTTAAAATAGTTGAGTTGTTTAAAAAGCAAAAATGGGAAAGAATTTATTGGACTCATTCTTGTAGCTTTCAAGAATTGACACACTCTTCTAAAAACAATACTTTTAATAAAGGAAAATATCGACAGAAATCCAGAAAACACAAAACAAAGGTGATGATAGAGAATATAAATTTTGAGCCTCAATTTCAAGGATTGTTTCTGTTGAAATTCTGTTTGATGAAACACTGAAAGTATGTGCCATAAAATAGCTGTAATGCAGAGAAATCTTCCCTCACACACAATCACGTTAGTTACAAACACATCACAGAATACAATGCATTCATATACCAACATTCAAAACAACTTCAATTTTTCCACACAACTCATATTGACTAGAAAACTGCATGTCATCACATTTCTTGGCCTTTTCATAGATAGCAAGTACTCTCTTTTCCTAACTTCACTGTGTCAGTTTGGGTCTAAATTTCAAGCAAACTGCTTATGTACAGCATAGTCTGGTTGGGTTTTTGGAACAATGACTAAGGCCTTGATCCTATCACTTGTTCCTCCAGGCAAACCTTAATACCTCAGGTAAGCACTACTGCATATCAATGTGCAATCTGATATGAGAATTTAGGCTGTAGCCATTGAGTAATACAGTAGATAACTGTAGCCATTGAGTAATACAGTAAATAACTGCAAGATTCATTTTTGAAGACATGCCAGAATCCAAACAATTTTTGGAAATTGTTTTGGGGAAGGATAAAAATATATATATTTTAACTGTTTAGCTGTACTCCTAAGTTTCCCAGTGCAAATTTATGGCATGTACCATTCAAATAAACACAGCTTTTGTTCCCCAAACCTCATTTGTTGCACCATCCTAAAAAGAAAAAATATTTTTATATATAATTTAAAAACTGGTAGACGCTGTGCGTTAAAATGATTAAGTGATTAAATCCAAGTTGTTCCCCTTATGCACATTACATAAAGTAAAATACAATTCTAAAATATGTCAGAATAAAAATCTGTAGTGCTTCTGGAAGAATTAAGAAAGCTGAAAAGTTCTTTTTCTTGTTGTTATGTGATATCAAATATTGCTGTTGACCGCAGCTTCATTCTTCAAGCCTTAGTTTTTCTACAAAAATCACGAGACCAACAGAAGATACTTTTGTCTCCTAACCTCAGCTGCAGACATTTGCTCTTTTTAATCTGACTGAATTTGAGATTTTCACTTGAAATGTGTCCACTGAGGTAAGAAAGGGTTAAAGGTTTACAGAATGTTTCAGTTATGGAGCCATTTCCGCTGCCAGCTTGTTCTGGCTTCTTTGAAACTGCAAGAAAGCCTCAGATTTTTTGTTTCATCTTGTCCTTCTCCAGGCCATGCTTATCACAGCATGGTTCAGCTATTCCTACTTCAGTTGCATTTTGTTGTACTTAATTTTCCACTTTTTCTTCATCATTCTTTGTTTGCAGTAATTCTTCAGCTTCTTTGTAACCACACCTTCATTTCTAACAGGCTTAGCTGGATTGCCTTTTGTTTCCATAGCTACTGGCTTTCCCTCATAGGGTGTGTCCGATTGTCCTTTCACCCCAGTCATCTAGACACATATGGGGAGAGAATAAAAAAAAAACAAAAACAAAAAACCACAGACTAGAATTAATAATCTTAAATCTGTACTAAGCACAAACATACAAAACTACCTTCAGAGAACTGCCTTCTACTTCTCATCATTCCAGCCAGACTCAGAGGCCACATCTGGACTGGGTGACAGGCACAGCTGGTTTTCCTGCCACCAGTGAGATCTGACCAATCCTGCCTCTTTCTTGCCTAAGTGCCTGGATTTTCTTCTGGCAGAAACCAAAGTGCATAAGATAATTAGGAACTGATGCACAACTCTATTTTGCCTTCATATGAAGTCAGGATGTGGCTAAAACATATAACTGGGCCTAAAAACTATCACACATCACTAAGCTACGCATAGCTAGGATGTTGGCTTTTACACAAATGAGTAAATTATGCTGAAGAAAAGTAACATTTGAAAATTTTCATACTTTTACAGTGTCGTACTACCTGTTCAAAACATTAGAGCTGAGAGTGGGATCTTTGTGAAATTTCCAAAGCATGATATGCATCACTTATTCACCAGCATAAACTACAAAGCAGGTTGGATTCCTGAAAAATGTCCACAAAATTTCTATCAAAAGTTTCTTTAGATGCAGACAATTGATTCTTCTTCTCATAAGAAATTCTATTCTGTTTTAAAAACATCATCAACAAAACCCCAAGTGTTAGTGACTTGTAGGCTATATCAATTTTACTTGTACTAATGATGTCTGGAAGGAATATCACATTCAAACATCTAAAATTTTATTTAGATTTAACTGCACTCTGAAGAAACGTAGAATACAAATGCTGTGTAAGATTGTTCGTTTTCAGTAAAAAGGAGTAAGCCATCCACACACAATTTTCTATTTATGTTTGAGACACAGAAACTGTGTTTTCCTAAATTAAGGTATATGTGCCTCTATACAAAATAACATATTACAAAATAACATATAGCTCTTATTTTAGAGACAGTATTGCATATATATTTTTACAAATGTTTCCCTGTATAGGGAACAGCATACCAATGAGAATTTAAGTTTCTGTATATCAGGGAAGCCACCCGAATTGCAATGAAAGTTTCCCCAAAGGTAAAGGGAGTTCAGAGCAACCAGAGACAGGTGATCAGTGGCAATTTGTCCAACTGAGCTAACATACTTTAGAGGGCCAAAAGGAAACCTTATTTTTGCTGCAGAGAATTAATGTTTTCCCTACATGAGCTTCATTTAAAATTACAACCAATCAAGAACAGATCCAAGATGCTCCACCCTAGTCACTGAAATCAGGAATCAATAAATTAAGACATGCAAGATTTCAAAGAGTGTCATGAGGGGACTGAGGAAAGTACTTAAACTTCCAGTGAAGAGTAAAGTCATTTGGTTTTCTGTCTTGCCATATGATTATCCCACACTCAGTAATGTAAAGGCTCTGGCAATTTTTTTATTTTTGTTTTTCTGTGGCTGATTTGCTTACACCCAAAATCTCATGCAGACAAGAGAGGTTATCAAATACTACTGTTGAGTGCTCATTGCCATCTGCACAGAGGAAGGACTAATCTGGGTCCCTCTCCTCTACCTGGCTACTTATTTTCACTAAGCTGGTTAGAATTTACTACCTTAGACCTCCAAGACATGCCAGTTTCTGCTGAAATAGCCCAAAAAGTTCAAGATTTTGAGATCTGGGGGCAAGACAGAGGGACAAATGGAGATAAAGGTGGGACTGAAAAAAAAGGAAACCAGGTTAAAAGGTCCTTCCTGAAATTTTTTGAAGAAAGAGTACATCAACAAAAAGCACCATCACAGAGGCAAAATTAGAAAATCCTTATAAATGCAAATATTGTATCTGTTTCAGCTGTACTGCAAATCTATAAATTACAAAGCTTTTAATAAAGCCAAACGCTACTTTCTTTTTGCTGTCCAAAAGTATTATTAGCTCACATTAAAGACGTAAAACTTCATTTTGAAAGAATTTTGCCACGAAACAGGGGGAAAAAAAAAAGTGTATTTAAAAAAAAAAAAACAAAACCCCAAACCACCACTTAATTTATCACAGAGAACTGCAGTAAGAGCCCAAGGGAATACATCCTGACAGTAGAATTCACCTCACCTGATTTTACCTTGATATAGTTGTGCTAATCATCTTTATTCCTGTAGTCATTAGAGAGAAAATGACAACTCTACAGCACAAGTCCTACAATCTATTTAAGAGGCCCATCCTGGTGTGGAGATGCACCTTACAAAATATTCCATTTTCCTCTGTTAACAGCACAACAAGCTTAAATGTTGTTTTTCCATACTGTAGAGTTTAAAGTTAGGTGAGATGAATCTTACCTGAAATATTTTTCAGGAAAAAGGCATTCCTATTCTTGGTAGTGGATCCAGAACTCTAAAGGATCTCTCTGACCCCCAAAGATGACAGATAAATATACTAGCTATGTACCCAAGGGACTGAAACAGATTATTTCAGAACTGCTAATCTGCTTTTCCATCAAGTGTGATACTGACCTTCTGTTTCCAGGTGGCTTCCTGGGGTGCAGGTGGAAAGGTGCATGGAACTCTTCCATGATTCATGTGATAGGGCAAAGGGAGGCTGGGATCTAGTGGCACCCATGGGACTGAAAGAGTGGCAGGTACAGTAGGGAGATCACAATGAGCTTTATGTAAGTTATATGATGCTCTAGTCGTCTTGTCAAGAGAACTCTTGTAGATTCCAACTGATGAATCTCCTGCAGCATGAGTCAATAAGTAAGAGCCCTCCTGCAAACTAAAAAGATAAAGTTAAAATGAAAAATATTATTTAAATGTTTTTGTTTTGTTTCATTTGATCAGGATAGCCAAGTTCTTAATACAAGAGCAAAACATCTTTAGATATTTACTTATCAGTCTCTGTTTTACCAAAATGCTATGGTCAAAAAAACATGAATTCAACTGCATTGATAAATACCTACTAATTCATGTGTTTATAATGTATTCATAATAAACTAATTTATCATCAATGTACAGATTACCATCATGTTCAAGAAAACAATTAAGCAAACACTGAAAACCATGCATATTTGGCAAACTGTAATTCTTTAACCAGGGCCTTACAAAGCATAGTGCATATATTGACACAGACACAAAGAACAGATGTGCTTTAAATACATGCAGGATTAAACAGGTTTTCAGGATGATAAATGTTAACCAACTGTCCAAATCAAAAATCTTAGCCACAAATCACGAAGCTCCAGAAATTACAAAGTGCAGGAAAACTCTTCTGTAATTCAAATTAAGAGGCTTCACACACAGTGCAAGAAACCTGCTTCACAAAAAAATTAAAAGACACTTGCAGAGCAAAAGCCTTGAAGTAGCTAAATAAAGAAAGAAAAGGAAAGAGCAAGAAAACAGTTGCAACGTTGTACAGAGACATATGTATACTGTTCTAAGTCAAGCTAAGCAGAAGGGAACACAAACAGTATTATTTCTACAGATCAAGCAAAAAGACTAACAAAAAGCAGAAGTCCAAATTTTAAATGTCAGCCTACATACATAATATTAAATCTCACTCCTGTGAACTATTTAATCAGCTCCGAAGTGTCCAGTCTCCTCTCTTGGATAAGTAGTTCATAAAAATCAAGTTCTTATTCTTTTGCATCATTTATACAAAGCCTGTAATCTTAAGCACATTTTTATACAGTACTGCATTATTCTATGCTAGACCTAAAAGAATCTGTAAAATATTTCATGTATCTGAAGAAATAAAAATCTTAAGATTAGACAAACATTCTACAGAAGAAATAGGATGAGCTGGGTAATGTTGCAAATAAATACAACGAACAAGAATGGAGCACTTACTCAGACACTTTCTTCAAAATGTGATGAAGTATATTTAATGAATTTGCAGGCCTGCGGAAAAGAAATTACAGAAGTAGTAACTTGCAAGGCTTGTTAGGATTTCAAATTCATTACTAAAAAAAACCTACTAAAAATACTCACTTAATCAATCCAAGTTTTTCTCTTAAGATTTCTGGAGAAATCTTTTCTAGCATAATAAGCTTTGATGTAAAAGCATCAATACGTCCTGAAAAATATTAATTCCATTAATATGCTGAAAATAAAAATGAGAACAAATGCAAAAGTATAATTTGCAGACCTAATGCATTTTAAAAGGAATAAAAAATTTTGCTTTTACAGCATAGAACAGTGAAAAGTATTTATCAATGTTGCAAAATAATGGAAAGTAAAATGTATAGCTGCTCAAAGTACAGACATCTGTATTCGGCCTGCCTTTCTAAATCAGGGAGATGCCCATGATTCCAGAAAATCTTACATCTTGGGTGATATCTGGGATACACAACTTCATTTTGCCATGGCCTTAACCTCATCAGATAGCTTGTATCTTCTCAAGTTCTTTTGATCCTTATCACTATGCTTTCTCACTGGACAGATCATGAAAGTTTATCTTTTACAACAAATTTTCTTTTGAGTTTAATATACTTGTTTTTCTATTCTGACAGTTTATACAAACAATTGCATTACTTGATTTTCTGGGGATTGTGTACCTTCGTCTCTTGATTTCCATCCCCCCCTCCCCTCACCTGAAAAATTAAAATTTACAATTCAGGCCTTTTTCACAGCAAATCATTAAAGAGTATTTGTCTTTGACACAGCTATGAGCAACAGTTCAAAGCTCTCCTCATCTTGTTTTTAAAATAAAGGCTGACAAGAACAGTTTAGCCCACATTTTCACTTGATAAGCAGTAAAGATCATTAGCATAGCTTGTACACTGATGTGGTGACCGTGCCTTACCTTCAGGTTCTCTCTCATGTTGAGGTTTTCCCAGAAATCTGTTCTATTCCAGCTCCCACAAGGAGGATGAGAAAAAGGCAGCATAATAAAATATGACCTACTCGGAGGAATTTACTGCCTTACTACAAATCTGCTCTCGTAGGAAGTGTAAATTGTTCAATCGTACAGTTAAAACTGCTAAACCAAAGCACGTCACATTCCAAGTTAAACATTACTAGCAATTTGTTATGGGATGTGTAAGACGACCAAGTAAGAACTCTCATTTTAACAAATTTTTAAAAAAAGTACCAGGACAACTCATTTCTTTGAAACACTGTACATTTGTTACTTTTCTTGATATCAGTATTTTGTGCAAGACTAAGCAGCTAGGTTTAATGTTCTGCATTGCTGTCTAACAGAAACTTGAAGTCATTATAAAAAAAACCCCAAAACTTAAAAAATAAAAAAATATAAAAAAAATCTGTTTGTGTTCTCCATTCCTTATCAGCCTCTCCTCAAATCAGAAACTTCTCTATTTCTAAACTCATTGACAGCATAGCTGGGAATAAGAAGTATCCATGAACTACTCACACCTAATTTATATTACTGTATCTTATATTTGAGAAGTGACTAACTGAAAACATTTGACACTAAGTTACTGATATAGTAAGTACTTCTTTCCAAGCCATTTTTCAAATAATCTTTATTTAAAGGCCAATATTATCCTATTCAAGGGAAGGTAAACTATTCTTTTTGCAGTAAGTTTTGCTTAGGCACTTAATGCAAATATGTGAATAATGGTTGGGGGTAAAATGTTCCCATTAATCAGCAAAGCTTATCACAATTTTATTTACTGCTTAGATCATACACAAGTATCTTATTTGGGAAACACGTCACAGAGATTACTCCCTTTGCAGATGCAGGATCTCCTATCTGAGTAGCAAGGGGACTTAAATCAACAACTGAACAAGGTGCTCTACTAGAGCAAGATGAGGACAGCACTCTTAAGTTTGTTTGATGATAATATCTCTGCTTTTGTGCGAACAATCACTACCTTCTCTGAGAACATAAAAAATAAAAAATTCCACTTAATATCACACCTTGCAACTTCTGCACAAGGCCATAGTCACAATTCTGTATTCTTTCTCATGTCCTGAGCTGGAAAGACTGCTGAGTCACTGTGCTGAGCTATGAGATTCTTCTCTCAGCCACATAGAGCAATACAACACTGAAGAACAACACAGGACTATTATGGGGAACAGACCAAGATTCAAAGACCTTTCCATCCATGCTTATTTGGCAACACAAAAGATTGTTGAGACAGTGAATTAACTTGTTTCAAGATACAAGAACTCCTAAGCTATTTAACACTGAGGTCTGCTACACACTCAAAACTTCAATTTTAGAGGCTTCACTTAAGATCTATATGGTCTCAGAACTATCTGAACAAGAATGCAAGTTGTAGGTACTGTGTTAGTAATGGCAAGATCACAGTTTTGAAACAGCTGTTCCATACTTTCAAACTCAAACTGTGGGGTAAATTTAAAAAGAGCAAAAAGTATATGGCTCTATTATGGTTGATATAAAAAATTCCTTTATTATTAGACATGATATTTCACTTAAAATAATTCAAATTATAGCACGATCTGAGAAGTCAAGTCTGTCTTTCTCCTTACACCAAACACATGATAGCAGCAGTCTTACTTTCAGGTATCAGATTAATGAAAAAGAATGAGATATTCACGTCATTGTTAGTTGTCCATAATACAGGGATATCATTGCCCTTAGAGAATTGTCCCTGGAGTTTCAGAACACAGCTTTCTGTTGCAAAGAGCCCTCTAAGTAAATCAGGACACTTGCAACATTGTATTTTTCACAGCTCCCCAGAAATACAAACTGAAAGGCGGAATTTCACAGCTACCTTGCAATATTTCTCAACAAGAGCAGAAAGAATCCCTAAGTAGAATATGGTAACAGTTTCCTATTAAAAGCTGTGGTAGGTGCTCTTTCATAAAATGGATCATTTACTTCCACGCATGTCTTCTTACCTAGCTCTACTAGAAACTACATGGTGGTACCAAAAATCTGCAGTCCCCAGTTCGCCTACCTGAATAAATCACATCTTCTGTCAGTATCAAAAGTTGGTGATATGCTGAGAGTCCAACTCTGTAATTGCAGCAGACTTTTTTTTTTTTTTTTTTTTTTTTTTTTTTAAATAGTGGTGGGAGGAGGGCTGCCCCACATGCTGGGAGTACTAATTCACCATGCAGGACAGTGACAACCCGCGGTAATCCTGTGCTTCCTCAGAGCACGTAAAAAGAGAACCCCTGTGGACCCCAGGGTTTGCTGCTGGAAGAAGCGCATCCAAGAGCTGACAAACAAGCATCACCATCACTGGAATGACCAGTGTTTCTCAATCCCAACGACTTTTTCTCCCAAGCACATGAAGACAGACAGTGTGTTGGAGGCCAGGCCACTGAAGCCTGCCAGCCTAGAGCTCCGTGTCCATTTCACAACTAGCAGAAACACCGAGGAACCCCCGTATCAGAAGGGGATGACTGTTTATGCCAGAACAAGTCCTGCGGCACACAGCCTGCTTTCTCCTACACTCATGACAGTGTCTATAAAAAGGGGAGTTGGCTGGATGAGCTGTCTGCAAACTTCGGCATCCAAGCCATACATTAAGTATCCTGTAACTGATGAGAGATTAGATAGATATCCAGCCAGATTAGCCAGCTCTCTAGTTTGACTATTTCCTCACAGTGCTTGTGACTCTGGAAATGTTAACAGAAATGTTGATAAAATTTTCTACAGGGGGCTAAATTTCAGTGCAATTCAGTATACTGTTCTGTTCATTAAAAAAAAAAAAAAGAGAAGAAATGCTTCAGTACTGTACGTTAAGATATAATTAGAAATGGAGAACTGTGTGCATAATTATCTCTTTGTGAGGATTTTTTTTAGAAAAGGGAAAAACCACAGCAAATATTGCTTTTGCAATTAGAAACACAATTTCCATTAAAGATGGACAGCAGACAAAGATGCAATCAGCAAAACTATCACCTCAAATATATTAGATTTCACACGAACCCTATAATTCTATGATAGGATGCAAAGTTTGTATGTAAAAATTAGGAAAGAGAGAACTCAGCATTTCTAAAATAGTATTCTGATGTGAGCCACCAACAGCAAAAATGTAATTCAGTGCACAAGTGGAAAGGTTAGGCAACCACAGGCCACAGCTGCTGCCATAACAACCATAAAAAACAGAGAATTTTTTCTACAACAGGAAAGCGAGGCAGTCCCCACTGCAGAACACTCATTGACTGTACAAACAGGATTGCCCTCACTCTGTAGCAAGTGCCAAACATACTCTAAAATGCATTTTGACTAACCACTTTGTTGCAGATTTTCCCATTCAAAACCTTATTAATTACAAGTTAACTGGTATCAGAGAGCTCTCCATATAGTAAAAGGGTTGGTTAAAATGATCTGGCCACATTCTTCATATGCATCATTTTCATTTCTCTGCAAAACATATGTATCCTAATAGACATAAAAACTTTCATGACATTTAAAATGTCTTTGTACAAACACGAATACAGCATTTTCTATAGGACATTTGTTAGTGAAACTTTCCTTATAATGCTGCATTCCTAGTATGCTCAGTTTATGTGATTTTGGAAAAAAAATGGCCTTTATAAGTAAGAGATCTTTCTGCTAATATTTCCATACTTTTTATCCCTGCATTATTGTCTTTTTATTTTCTGTGCTCTGAATTACAGCTGTCATCTCTTCTACATGAGATTTATAGTTTCCTGCTTCATTCTCACTGAATGCATGGTACTTCTCATTCATAGATTCTATTACATTATCTCCTGTTTCCATCTGCTGCATGATACAGGACAAGGAGTATCAAGACCATCCCTTTGACAGGGATGTTTCAAGTCATATCACATATTAGAATATGAAATTTCATGGATCAGTTAGATACACAAAGGAAAACCCAGAAAATAATGTTTAAGTAAGATCATCCAGTGTTCAGAACTACTGAGGAATATCATAGCTGTGGAAAGAAGTTCTCAATAAACTTGTGCTGTGTATTTTTTTCTTCTTCCTGTTAGGAATTTTCATTTCTGCAAAGCTAGAAAATTATTTCCAGTACCTTAGATATGAGACACATGTACATTTTTTTCAAAGCACGTAATTTCTCTTATTTCTGAACGACAGAACTCGGTTAATCCTATCTTGCTTGTTTTTCCTCATTCTCTTGTAATCTTATCTGTCTACATGTTATCAGTGTAGAAATATGAAGATTATTGCCTGTTTTCAAGGAAAAATAAGTAATATTTGACCTTTTCCCATACTGCAAGCTCAAAGGCCAAGGAATCAGTATCCTCTGAGCCACATACCTGATCCTCTGTTCATCTTCTATTTTGGTATGTAATAACAAGTTTATTTAAAATGATTTCACAAAATAATAAGACATATTTATAGCTCACATTTCATCAAGAAATATTTTTACCACTCCTGCAGTAATTCATGTTGTATATGATTCTTTAAAAACAAAAACAAAAACAAAAAACTCCCCCCAAAACCCAAATACTTTAACTCATGAAGATTACTAACTTTGGAGAACTAAATTCACACTTACAGATAAATTTGTCTTCGAAAGACAAATAAATGCAGTTCTTGAAAACAAAAACTAGATGCTATTCATCTAAAACCAAAGCTGAAATATCCTCATTTACCACCCAACAGAAATTTTAGACAAAGCACTTATTTAAAATAAAAGTGAAAACCAAAATTAGAAAGTTAAAATAAAGACATGTGGAATATATCTTTAATAAATATTTTTCTCTTCTGTTATTCTATGAATATTCAGATGTACATGTTACTTAAGCAAAAATCAACACATGAACTTACCAATATAAAATAAGCATTCAGAATGCAACATACTCTCTGTCCACAACTGACATATTTCACTTTCTGTAAGAGCTTCTACACCGTAATAGGGTTGGTATTCTAGTTTTGGCAACAGGAATATTGGAGTAAGCTAAAAAGTGAGATACAAGAAAAATCAGCACTCACTGCCCAAAAAATGTCCACAGTTGAACTACATTTTGTAGTTGATAATCATCATAGTCCTCCACTACAGCTGAAGCAACAAAGACATTTCACAGATTTTTGTATGACGGCTCACATTCTATGAAACCAACAGTACAAACTTTGGACTACAGAGACTCTACACAGAGGAAGGTGAAATGGACAGGAAAAAAAAAAAAGCCTAGGCAAGCCTTTACAAATAATAAAAATTTGCTGCCAAGTAATTTTTCCGTGCAACTAAATTAATTCGAAGCTCGCACTTCTGTGCTCTACTGCCCTCTGCAGGAATTTAAGAAAAAAATACACTATTATATTTCTGATTTGATTATTATTAGTGGAATCCTGCCACTTACTCCCCCTGTCAGGGTCTTACTTGAAATTATAACCTAATGTTCGGACTCTCATTTGAAATCAGAGGCTAATCTTTGCATGTTAACACTAGAAGAGAAAATACAAGCCTCTTCTCACTGACAAATCAGTTTAAATTTCAGCAGGAATTTTAAAAAATAACAGTGCTCAGTTTCTGATTAACAAACTAAGCAGCTATTCACAGGCACTTACAAGCAGTGGATCAATAGCAAAGAGATGGTATTTCTTCAAAATAAGATTTTGAGCACGGAATCTTAGCAAGTAATCAGAGTTACAAAGATCTATTTCCACTTCAATAAAGCATACACACCTCACAAAATACCTGCCTACCATAATTCTGGTATTCTGGGGAGGGAGATATCACATCAAATTTGTTGAATGATTCAGAGGACTCTTGACAAAATAACAAATTACTGAGGATTCCAGAATAAGCTTTCCTTCTCCTGATGTTACAAGGACTATTTGGATTACACTTGCATTTAAAGCATTTTATTCCTTAAGACAAACGATTTGCTAAGATGTATACCATACTTTTCAAGCAGAATGAATAGGATCTCTTTTTATCTTTAAATGTGTCCTCTGTTGTTCATTCTATCTCCTACTGCTCTGCTTAACTAGGCATAATAGCAAGGCTGAATCCTGCTTGAAAGTATTTATGATCATGAACATTCTCAAAGCCTTGGGCCAAAAACCTAATTACTGCATTAACTTTTAAGAATAGTTCAAACTGACATTAGTTTACATGAGTATAATTACCCATGCATATTACTGTAATGCAGTTGTAGTAAAAAATGCAGAATCACACTTACTTATCTTCTAATCAAGTAGGTTTAAAGAAATCACAAGTTATTCTTCCCTCTCTTCCTACAGCAATATTTACTTAAAGACATCACATACTGTAGAGTTACAATTAAAAGTACTAATTGTCTGAGTGAAAACACAAATGCTACGAAGGACTGGGAATCCCAGAGATGCCAGCTGAGCACAACTGTTTAAAAAACAAACAAATAAACAAATAAACAAAACCCAGAAAAGCTAACTGCAAAACCTATACCTTTTGGGCTTTTTTCTTTTTATGGTATCGTGGCAATGACTTCACTTTTTGCACACTGCAACGTACAAGTAACAACAGATCATTCAAACTGAATAGCTTATACACAAGGTTGCCATCCTGAGGTGCTTCATACTCTGAAGGGTCTTCTTCAAGCATCTGAAGTTCATTTGGCAGCTTTCCTACAGAAAATAAATAAAACAGAAACCGACAGGCTTGCACATTCTTTACCATGAAGCTAACTAGCTTTTTGCTTTTTACTCTTGCAGTAGGTTTGTTTATATATTTTTTTAATAGAACCTTTTTTGTCTCCTAAGATTTTGGGGTGAAAACTGTCTCATTAGGCACAAGAAGTCACTTATGTATTAAAAAAAATTAAATTTGGGAAATGGCCGCTATAACTTTTAAAGATTATATTTTTAAATATTCCCACATATTTTATCCTAATCATTAGATTTCTTACAAAGACAGAGCTGTGAGACTCCATTCTTGTACAAATGGAGTTCAAAGGCTGTTTTTTAAGCCACAGCCACTCAGCACAATGGAGACAAAAAATTTATTTACCATGAATGCCTCCTGAGAGCTGTCATCCACTTATCGGTTACCGAAATAACTCAAGCCTCAGGTTTGGATGGTAGCATAATCTACCATCAATTTCAATACTAGTATATTCAAAAGAAACAATTATTAGACATCCAAGTGCGGCTTCGAGGTAGGTTAACAAACATCCCTGCATCCCTTAGAGATATTTTAACAAAACATTTAAAATAAACAAGAAAAAACTCCAACTTGTTCAACATTATTTATTGAGAATTTATCCACTTCGGAGTTTATGTGCATATTTGAATAAATGTATACTGTGCGAGATATTATCATTCAAGTGACTGGAAATAATTTTCTGTTAGTAAAATACTTAACTTAATTCTTGCTTTCTGCAAAAAAAGACATGGATAGAGGTTTTTCAGCTTGCTACAGAACTTTAATTTGTAGAATTATGCTTTCTATTCTTTCACAGTCACTCTTCAGCATCTTAGCAATATTGGTTTCACTACCTCTATTAAAAAAAAAAAAATTCTATTATCAAACACCTGAATTTCATACTCTGGCTTTTTAAGAGAAGAAGAAATAGAAGGAGTACCATGCTGTTCAACTCTTCAAACTGAGGGAGGAGACATGGTCTTTTAGTGACTACTAAAATTCAGTTAAATCGACAAAAATGTAGGAAGTGACAACACAACAGAATTACTTGTGTTAACTGTCTCCATTACAGATTAAGTAATTAAGATTAATTCCTATGTGATCAAATGCATAGCTAGTTGGAAAACACCAGCAAGACATGTTTTCCCACCAAAAAGCATCGATTCACTGGAATTAAATATTTGAGAAAAAAAAGTATCTGTTCTGATGGAACCTGCCTGGTTTCCTGCCAATTTACCTAACACAATAAAGTGCTTCTAACTTCAGTTGTACAGAGCTCAGAAGCAAATCAGGCATGTGAGAAAAACCTCAAAGTTCATGGTCCCTAGGATCTTCAAGACTTCTAGTTCTTCCCCGAGGTCTGGGCATAGCATAGGTTCATTTTCCAGCTAAATGCCTGAAAACTTGGGAGAGTTGCTTGTAGTGAGTTCTCATTTCAAGTTTTCATTCAAGTTTTAATTGCATAATTTGATAACATCTTTCTTCTATAGAAAATGTAAACTAACTCAATTTTTGATTGACATGAAACTATTTTTGCAGACCAGACTACTCAAATACTTGAATTTCTGAGGAAAACTAACTCATTTCACTACTAAATGATTTCTTTTCCTTGCTCAAAAACCTTGTGTATAACAACTTTTTTGTTTCTCTACAGTAAAACAATATTTCACATTCACCTCTGTGGACAAACAGCTCCCAAAATGCTTCCTTATGTGTGCAAGACAGTAATTGTCACACAGAGAAGGTATTGTTTAGGAAAAAAAAAAATTAAGTCACATCTCTAAGTACATTTAACGGACATACTATTAGGATGTTCTTCAGATGAAGAACTTAAAATGTTTTTCTGCTACATTTTATCAAAAATTTGAAATTTTACTCCTTACACAATGAACACAATTACTTACTCTTTGGCACTCCCTGAAAAAGCCAAGTCCAGGTATTTCTAGATGAGCCACTGGGATTTGAGGCAGGGGCTGGCGCAGTTTCTGTGCTGGAGGTCACCAATGGTTTTGGAGATTGAGGCACATGGGCTGACGTAGCATTAGAACTATCACAGCTCACCACTGGCTGCTCATGAGCTTTTTGGGAAGGTGACTTCAGAAGTTCAGTTTGCATTTTCAAAATCTGTCCAACAGGATCAAATTCTTTGGACAACTTTCTTTTAGCCTTTCTGGAGGCATTTTTTCCCTTATCTGTAATATCTGAGCAATCACTCATGCTTGCTAATGGAATCTGGGTGGGGGAAGGCGATTTGGCAGTCTCTGCTGAGGTATGAGAAGCAGTGTTTGGTACAGGTGTTTTGCAACAATCAGTGTTTTTACATTCTGTATCAATTATCAAACGCTCTTCATCTGTGTCACTACTGCATAAAGAAGCGTAAGTCTCATTTTTTTGTGCAGTATCAGACTCTTCCTTGTAACTAATAGCATTTGAGAGAGTATTTAATTTTGTTTCACTGTACAATACTTCTTTGGTCATGACATGCTGTGCTTTGCTCAGTCCTACCTCCTCTGATTTAAAGCTTTTATGAGATGAATCTCCTTCAGGGCTGAAGCATAGAATGCCATCTAATGATGGAAGCTGCATGCTGGCATATGCTGGAACTCCTTGCTCAGAAATGGTGTTTTTCCCTTCTTCACCTCCACTGTTTATGGTGGATGTATTTTTTTTCCCCATTTTTAAGCCATGTGAAAAAACTTTAGCAGTGTTACTAACTGTAGGAAAAGTACTTTCCATTTTAGAAGTTCCTGAGAGCTTGACAGTTGCTCCAAAAGTTTCCAGTTCTGTAACATCATCATCAAAGTCCATCCCTGTGTCATCTGGAAGAGGAATCTTCCTGTACTGGTAGGTATCAGAAGACATCTTAACACAGGGAGGAAAAAATAATAACAACATAAAAAACCCAAAACAACAACAACAACAAAAAAAACCAACCCCAAGAAACAGAACATGTTAATCACAAATGGGACAGTGTCAAATTGAAAACACAAAAAATGTTCTAGTATCTGTATTTTGACTGTTGGGAGAAAGGGGCAGTAGAAAAGAAAAATTCCTGTGTTTAACACAGAATATCTTAAGACCTAGGAGTTGAAAGGCCTTTCAAAAGAGAAATAAAGTTCATAGAACTTTTCCCACTTAAATGAACTGATCAAAATATGCTTTAATGAAGTAAACATTAAAGCTGAGGATGCCGATGTAATAGAAGCATTTAAAGGAACTAGACAGACATTTTAAAACATAGGGTCTGTAACTCAGCAGTAAACTACCAACAGGAAACCTAAATTCTCCTTCTTTATCACAGAACAAGTAACTTAGGAATTATAACATAGGTTTTTGTTCTTGTTTGTTTGTTTTTACATGGAGATGAAGCTACATACATCCCACTGAAACAGATTGTCCTCAGCTGGTTTGTCCATCAACACATCAGAAATCGAAACGTAAGACATTTTAGTTGCTAGGAAGTCCATTGGAATTTCATGGAAGATCTGGTTCCTCTCTCTTACTGTCATTTCCTTTCTCAGCAGAGGTGAATCAACATAAACCACTCTAGCTGGTTTGCCACCTTTTCAAGAACAGAAAGAGATTGACTATGTATTAAATGAAAGGAAAAAGATTGTTGTACAATTTAAGTAATAAATCTTTCAACTTCCAATTATAGTCAAATCCATTCCACATTCACACTAGAAGAAGTGAAAAACTATCCTCTCATTCATTAACAACAGAAAATAAAAGTATGTCCAGATACAGTGTGAATTATTAGGATCCTGCAGCAGCAATACATACCACATTAACAGTTGATCATATTTTAAATGCAGTTCTAAACAGAGAATTTGTAAAATAATTTAGGAGTCATCATTCCTTATACTGTATTGTATCATCAAATGTATTCTGTTTTCCAAAAATATCTTTCTGCTTCCTTTGATGAACCTCAAAAAAAAAATTTTTTTTTTTGAAGTCTTATTGTCCAAAAGTGATGGCTGCAGTTTACATTTCTTCTAATCAGTAACTATGTCCGGGCTCTGCTGCCCCACTCTCTTGTTTACATCTTGACACACTTAGATATGAATCACCCATAGATTCACCCAAAAATAACAGTGATACCCTGCCCAATATTATACAGAAAGCAAAGGCACATGGTGAACATAGTATCAGTGTTTTAGAAAAAAAAAATAAATCTGAGGATGAAAAAAATATAATTAATGCAAGACGGGGGTTACAGGGAAGGTAGAAAAAGAAAGAGAGAAGAAACCCTTCAAGAAACATTATATATTGCTAACATATTCTGAATGCCCTTTAGGTGTTAACTTTGGATCTAAACTCAAGTTTGAAAACTGTAAAGCTGATATAAAAGGAGTCAGGCATGTCTTTACAGATAAAGTAATTTAATCTCATGTAGGAAAGTGCAAAATTTGTAGGATTTGCAGATATTTGACAGCTTATTTACTACTATCCAGAGGTCTGCTATACAAATTTGTGGGAAATGCATAGAACACAGACATTCCAAGACAATAACCATTATACATACTCATAATGAAAAAAGCCCTAGTGTATTAAAAAAAAAAGGGGGTGGGGGGCAAGAAGTGAGGAAATCTATATTCAGATTACTGATGGAGTGCTTGACAACTAAACTAGAGCATTCAGGTGAGTTAATCAGTTTATTCAAAACATTTTTTGTTGTAATTGGGAAAAGTGATCTCCATGGACATTCATTATTCATTCATTATTCTATGATGTAAATAGGTCCTTTTAATTCCAGATAATATTTGTTTGGCTTTTTCATAAAACTTCAGAATTTTTTTTTTTTAGCTTATTGAAATCATTTCACTTGATAATTTTAACAGCTTCATGCAGTTGTTTTCTTTCCAAGGAGCAGAGCTTACAGTTTTGAAAAGCAAAAGGACATTTAACTGATTTTTTTTTTTTCCCCCAAGTGGAAAATAGCTGTATGTCCAAATCCAATGTTAATGGTGATACCTCTAGAGGTTGTTACTATTCTCAGTAACAAGGTGGAACAAGGTGTAGAAAACTATGAAATTACCTTGCTATCAGGTTTCCTCCTTGAAAATAGAGTAAAAACTATAGCAATGGATTTTTTAAGGTTTACTTTTTAATAATAACTTTGATTAAACTAAACACTTTTTTCTTTATAACACAAAGGTCTCCGACTCCTTACCAGATGACAGCTGAAAACATTCACTTCAGATTCTTGCCCTTTAAAACATGTGAACAAAGTCAGTCAAATTTTATTACTTTGTTTGATTCCTTAAATTAAAAACATGGAAGTACTTAAGAGAAACTATTTTCTCATAGCTGCATTCTAGAGTGCTGCTTCCTTCAGAAAAGGTAAAAATCTGAGCTTATAATTACAATTATGATTTTCATTAACCTTAGCTTCTTTCTTTTTTTTAAATAAAGTCAAAATTAAACTATTCTATTACTGTGTGAACTAAACCAGACTACCTTCTACTTTCCCACAGTTGGTTTTACTGGATCTTCTAATTTCCTGTTCTTCAGTCTGCTCAGAAAGGATTATGAGAATATATAAAGGTCTCCATGGACAAAAATGTAATTTTTACAACAAAAACATACTATACCTGCAACAGGGATCATTTTAATGCAAACTGGAATTTCCCATTGTTCCTTGTAGTTAAGTCCATGATTATTCAGTAAAGTAAATAATGACTGATTACTTAAAACAACTTGAGGACAGTATTTCAAAGCAAGTTTTTCTGCATTCGAATCTGAACTAATATCCTAAACAGAAAAAAGTTAAATTTTTAAAGTTTTTTTAAGAAATACATATATAGATTTAAATTCATAAGAAAAAGCCCAAATCCAAACAAACATGGATTAACCCCCACACCAAAAGCCCAAATACCATCAAAGTGCCAGGCTTCAGAATCAAATAAGAAAGCAAAAAATTCCCCTGAAGATTTTTGGCTGAATCTTATGCATCCACCTTGCAGCATGAGAAAATACATCTTCTTTACTTGTATCTTTCAGTTCATTCCTTTTAATTTGAATTAGTAGGTTGAATAGGAATTTGGATGATCATAAAATATGGGAGTCCATTGCAGAAGGAAAAAAAAAACCAAACCAGATTCACTCACACATATATTACAGATCTTCTTACGAGTTAAGTAGTATCACAATAAAAGATATCTAACTTTAAAGGTATGGTTAAAACTGCACAGTTGTTTGAATACAGATTACATACAAAGAATTGTAAAACAAATACAAAAACATGAAGAATACAAATTCAGAATTGAAATGATAAAATTATTAAACATCATGAATACAGGTTTCCATGAAGAGAGGAGGCTGGGAATGCTCATGAGGTGGGAGGAGAACATCAAGGACTAAGAAGATAACAGAAACCCAGGAGCACTGAGGACTGTGAGAGAGAAATAAGAAAAGTCTAGCTATGTTCTTTTTTCTGCCACCTGAGACTTCATCAGAAATATTCTCTATTTATAGCTACAACAACTCTTGAGGCATATATCATTCTCCTGTGTCACCTCTGCTACTTTCTGAAGCAAAAGTGTCTTTGCAATCACAGTGCCTCTGTTGAAAGTTTGGGTTTTGATATGTGAACAAACTCCTTAAATTAATGGATAACAAATTATCTGGAATAAACCGTCACAAAAAATGAGTTCCACAGAATGAAAACCTCATTGATGTCCTCTGTAGAAGAACACAAACAGAAACATCAGATATTTATCAGCAAGGTGGACTGGAATCTAAAAATTGTTCAACTCAGAAATGGAGTTTATGCTGTTTAGCAAAAGAAATTCCCAGGGTAAGGTAACCTAATCAACTTTTCAGAAAAATAGACAGTCTAAAGTATTTCTTCTTACCCTCAGGACTTCTTTCTTAAATCAGAAGCCTTTATACCTACATGCATTTATATACATGCATACACACTCACACACACAGAGGCCAGCTTAGAAACTGCAAAGCAAAGTTTAAAAGGAACAACACTGTAATAAACAATTCTATCCAGATTTCACAGACAGTGCGTTCCAATTTAAGGACCTCTCTAATGTTTCCTTTAGAGAACAGAGGAAGTCCCTTCAAGAGGCACTAGCTCCAAAAGGTAATAATGCAACTTTTGAAGAGGGCAATGTGATTGCTATAAATGAAATACTAAACAAATAATGATACAGAATATGTTCCTATCCTACAAGATGTGTAAGATTAGGAAAAAAAAATAATGAAAAAACTGTATGAAGAAACATAAATAGGACCAAATTGCTCTCCTCTACAAAATAAGCCTTAAAAATGACAATAAAAAGGTTACTTACATTGTGCATAATAGAAGCCTTTTTTTCTGGAGTTATAATAGATGTAACAGTTTTGTAGTCTGTGGGCAGTTGAACAGGCATGGTAGGAAAATCTGTTTTACCACGTCTTGCCGTACCCTTGAAGAAATCAAGTAGTATCAGAAAATAGCTTTAACTTGAAATCATGCTGACCCAACAGTGCACTTCTTATAGTGAAAAATATTAAGAATTTAGGCAGGTGCATTATAAAGTTAGTGTTATATTAAAGAAAAAAAAACTATTAAAGCAACCTTTTTGAAGGGTGTTAACAGCCTTACTACTACCAAAATAATTTCATCAATGTTTTCATTAACAATTTTAATTATAAATTATAGCCCCTAAACCAACCACTGAATAATACTTGTAAAAAACCCGAATCCTTGCGTAACACAATCCAAATGTAATTCTACTTCTTTGAAAATAACACCAAAACAATACGTATATGTAAGATATTACCATTACAAGAAGATTTTTTTCCAGCCTAAAGGTCAACTGCGTATGAAACTTTCCTCCCATGATACCCATGATCTCCTGTAGTGTGTAAAATTCAGGATACTTTTGTGCATGTCCAATACAAGCACGTAATAATTCCTAACATAAAAAGAAAAAATAGTTTATGCATTTGTATCTTTCATAAGAATTTAATTTTTGAAAGTTTTTTCTGCAATTGCAAGTTGCATTTGCATATACTTTCTGTAGAGAACACAGATATATTTAGCAATTACTGCTAACAGACTTGTTCAACTTTTCCAGCTAGAGACAGTATTTAAAAACTTAGAGATACCAGTACAATTCTGTAAAAATCTTACAATCACTGGTATCAGAACTGAAACATATTCTAAATTCTCCTCAACCCTTTATATGCAAGGCTAACAATGTATGCATACAGGCTCAAACCAATCATAAAAAAAATAGTACAGTTTCAACTGTGCTAAACAAGGTAATTATTTTCTTTTCAGTTCATTTATCTTGGCTTTTAGAGGGAGTGGTATTTTTTGTGTTACTACCCAATTTACACTAGGCCTAGGTAGAAGTCGCAAAGATAGAGACATAAGAAGATTTCATATGTATTGTAACTTGCTTTCATGTCAACTCTAGATCCTAAGATAATTTTTTATGATATATGAATTATGTATTTAAGACATTTAGGTTTTATATAGTAACTAGAATGAGTTACTTCTGCAAGTATTGTTTAAAACTAAATATGTGCCTCCGTTTCATTTTTATCTCGGGATATCAACTTAACTATAAAACAACTTCAAGTCTGGAGACATTTTGTGACCAGACAACATCACTTAGAAAAACAGGCTCAAGTGCAAGATACAAAATTACAAAGCCAATCCCAATTTTTAGAAAAAAAAGCAAGATTTTTGTCCTCACATGTGCCCAAACCGTGTGTTAAAGGGAGAACAAATTTGTCTTGTGCATGAAAGAGCACGTAATAAAAAGTGGTATGGTGAAATAGAAGCAATCCTTCTGAATTTAATGAAACGTTCTACTTTAGTAAACACATTTATTTTTCTGTGTTATTCTGTAAAAGAAAGCGATGCGGCACTTACTAGAAAAGATTGAAATTTTAACAGAAAGTATATAAGTATGCCATTTCAATTAAAGCAAGACACTATAAGGAAAACAAGGAAGAGCAAGTCAACCCACTGCTGGAAAGTTTAACGAACCTGTATTCTGGAATTCTTTTCTCAAAATGTGCTATTAAACCAAGAATGATATATAAAGTTGCATTCATGTTTGATTTTAGAATCATCAAAGATGATATTTAACACAGCATGAACTTGGAGATGATTATGATTAAAGCCTGAGTAACCTCTGATTAAAGTGACTTTGTAGCATGCTACTGTAGAGGAAAGCTTAACATTCTGTCCAGTAGTGTAAACTTAGGAGCAGCTTGTTAATGTAAATGCACAGTTAAAATGTAATTTCTCCCTTCCCAAATATAAAGATGTCATCTACTTAATTGATGACTAAATCTTTGTACAGTATTGTATTCAGTGACCTCACTTATATTGTATCTTATTAGCTACAATAAACTGTGGGCCAAGTCATGCTGCACAGCATAAAGGAAAAGGCTACTTTCCATGTCTCATGCCAACATGGAATCAGCAGAAGTTCAGGGAACATTGGACCCCATGAGCAGTGCCTATGTATCTTAATCACAATTCCAATATGATTATTTAAGAAGAGAAGGTATTAAACACAGTATTGGTAATTACCTCAGTATAACGTAGTGCATCTTCAGAGATGGTATCATAATCTTGGGCGCAGCTTTTTGCAGCATTTTGGGCAAACTTCATAAATTCTGCAATTTCATTATTTACTACTTCTTTCATTTGCTGGGGGGAAGGAAAAAATCTACTTTTAAAGACAGAATGGAATCCTGTAGGCTAGGTATGTAACCAGCAAAGTTTCCAGAGAGGTAGTACAGGTGATGGTATGAGGGAGGACATAGATTCCACCTGCTGCTCAGTTTGGCAAGTCTTTGCATACACACGTTTTTTGCAAGGTGCGTTTCCTAAAAAAAAAAAAAAAAAAAAAAAAAAAAAAAAAAAAAAAAAAATCCCAAAACAACACCCCCCCCCAAAAAACCAGCAAGCTTCTTTCGATCATACACTGGTGGTTTATAAAAAGAAAGGTTACAAGACATTGTTGGAGCAAGTTTACATGACAGAGCCACAAACATACCTGAGCTCTGACTTTGTAAGCAATTACATTATAAGTAACTATAACACAGTAGGTACTGATTTACCTGGGAATGACAGTCCCATTGTTACAGCATAAAATAAAGGAACTAGCATTCACAAGGAAGCATAGAAAACCAAATGCAATGGCTCAAACCCATTTGCTGATTAATTACATTACACAGGATTCAACTAAAATGATACTTTGAACCAACATGAGACATAGCCTTTCACTATTTAAACAGCATTGCTGAGACTAAGTAGCAAGTGTGAAGCACAGAAGGTCAACACATAGGTCCCCTCCCATGCTACTGAAGAAAGTTCGCATTACAGGGTGCTTGCAAAGATCACATCAAAATGTATCCATCTCCTAACATTACACAAGACTGTTACATGCCATTATGAAATGCTAAAATCACATTAAGGTCAACTCTTAATTTGTCATTAAAAAATATGAGGTTTTTTTGGGGGTGGGTGTGCATTTGATCAGCTATCAAAGATCTACACTTACCAACAGTTGTTTAGACTACTACTAAAAACCACAACAAAACAACAAATCTACAGAAAACCCACGCACTTTCAAGGAAATAAGCAAATACGCTTTCAATTTGTATTAAAAACGTTATCCTGAATACTTTAAACTTTTATTACCATTCATAATACTATGTTAAAAGGAAATTACAACAAATTGAATTTAAAAACATTTTTGTTACATTTTCCTTAACTCTTCGTAATAAAATTGTATGACTCCCTCTACAATGTTCCTATGTACATATATGCACGCTTACCAGATACGTGAATAATTCTCTTTGACTTGCTGCATTAACTTGAAAATAGGGGGGTTTTTTTGAGTACTTAGTCATCAGATGTAAGTATGTTTTCTGCTCCTTCTCAGTCAAACAAGAGGTAAATGGATAAGGGAGTCTAGGTTCTGGAAAAGGATGATCATCAGTTGTGCCTTTAGCCTCCACCTCAACTGGATCTGCAGCCTGCACGCTGCAAGTCTGTCCGTTTTCTGAAGAGTTTGCCAATGCCTCCACATTTCTTTTTGCCTCTCTGAAAGAAAAGTAATAAATGAAAGAACTCATACTTTTCACATAAATAATAGTATTTGTCAGAATTAATAGAGGCAGTCGTGCAAGCCTAAACTTCAAATCCAGCAAAATGCACTGTATACTATTCCAACTCCTAGTCTGTCATAGAAATTTTCTCCTTCTGAAACTTCACCTGGACAATCAGACTAACCCTTACTACCAACAGCAGGCTTGCCACTGGTTTAATGATGAAAAAAATTTTTTTTTTTTTTAAAACCAAAATGGTGTAGATATTAGTCTGTCTAATCAATATTGAGGTGACAAGCTAAATATGAAACTCCAATTCTTTGTTCTGGAAACACTCATTATTAATGAAAAGATAAAGAGTCTCAACATTTTGTCATTCACCGATGGCTGGTGTTCAGAAACAGTTTGCACTCAAAAAGGTCTAACTTATGAGTCAAAGTTATGATTGTAAAGGAGAAAGACTCAACTAGAAAAAGCCTTTCTTTCACTGTAAAAAAAAAAAGTAAATTAAAACTACTTAATTGTAATAGAAATTCTGGATTTCAGTGAAAAAAATTCCTAAAAACAGAGCACACAAATCAAGAGTTTCATCTTCTACTCTAAAAAATGCTGAAATCAGTTGCCAAAAATAATTTTGGGCTAAGGCAAGGGGCATAGCTCCCCTAACAAAAACAAAGAAGTAATGTTATAAAGCTGGTTCTTAAATTAAAACAAATCCAGTATATGAAGGCATCTTAACCCTGCTCTATTTTCTTAAAAGATAAAATAATTAAGGTTAACAAAATGAACATTAACTGCTGATCTTGGAAAAAGCATATTTTTGAGATACGATTTCAGCAGCAGAAAACATCTCAAGTGTTTTTTCAAACCCAGCAGTATCACGTCCACAGTTCTTAATAATACTTCACAGCTGTCTCTCTGAATATGAGAAAGTGTCCATCCTCGTGGCACAAACTGGCAAATTTAATTAAGCAGCAGCAGCGACAAGATGCTGACTCAGATATGCCAATGTAGGAACATCAAGAAATTCTAGCAGCTTAAATTGGCTATATTCAGCACTGAATGAAATGGCAGCACATCAAGATCATTTCAGTATGCAGTGCTGTCACAGTCTTCATCAGGGTGCAAACCAAAATAATCTGACAGAGCTTTTCTGTCCATATTTACAGCATTATACTTTATTTGAGCTGACGGCTTAAATTTTTCCCCTTCATTTTATCAGCAACTTGCCTTCACAGCTTCTATGGCGAGAGAACATACACTTTAGTAAATATCTATCAGAAAACCCAATATAAAAATTGACAAATTTCTGCCAGCTTTTACTTTTATGTTTGCCCCAATGGGTTCCATTTCTCTTCCTCTTGATTATGGCCATACAACCCAGTTCCATCAATTTCTGAATTTTTCTGGTTGCAACCTCTCTTCTGGCTATAAACCCACTTCTATTACACACAACTGAACACAATCCCACTCTTAAGTGCAGTCATGTCTACTCCAGAAACCCTTTTTCTACATCATCTAAAGGAAGAATCCTGCAGTAATATCCAGTGTACCCAGTAGCAAGCTGTGAGGGCTGTGCTCATCTCTGCCAGTTCAAGGAAAGTTGCTCCTACAGAGATGAGCCAGAAAAGCCTTCTCTAGCCAAAGATGTGGGATATAGTTACGTGATGGAGACAGGTGTTCCCCTCAAATGTGCACACTCAGTGTCAGTTCATAAAAATACTGTAATTCCCCTTTAGAACAAATTATTTCTTCACATGCTGAACTCCCCACTTAGAGCACAGTCACTACCTTGATCTCCCATCCACATTCTTTGCGGTGTGAATGTTCATCCACCATGAGACACTTGCCACTTGTACCTCCCTACCAGCTTAATGACTTCTGAAAAAAAGACAACAGCCTAAATACAGTCCTCCAACTTTTGAAATTCGGCAGCATGAGCCATGCTTTTCACTATGCGAAACAAAAGTTGTTTCTAATTCCTCAACTTAAGAAAATTAAAAAAGACATCAAAACTGCACAAACAATACTACCTGTACCACCGGTGTTCACATAATTTCATTTCTCACCCTTCAGCTAACAATCTATACAGTTTCTTCATTATTCAAGGAATTAATTGCATCTCCACTGCACCTTAGACACTGTTGGCTTTATGTAAATGGTGATGGCTACTTCCAAAAGATACAGGTAAAAAGGATTTCAATGTACAGTATCATCAGCCTTCTCCAAAGTGAGAAGACATGGACAGACAGCAAGACATTAATTTCTAAAAATAATTAGGTCTGGTTCACAGGTTACAGGATCCTTACCATGACCAGTTAAGAGTGTGGGTCAAACTTCATCTCTCTCTGGTACGTAAAAGAGAGCAAAAAACCAACAAGCACTACCCCCCCAAAAATAACGCAAACCCTATCCCAAAACCCCCCAAATACCACCCCACTCCCCAAAAGACACGAAAGACCAGAGGTCCCAACCTAGACTCTTCCCACTTTCTGAGGTTTCACAATAGGTAAAGCACAGACCAGCTGCTGGACCAATGAGTCAGTAACAAATCCTTGCATGCCGGGTAATATACAGCTTTCCCCAAAATAGTAAGGGTATGTATCAACAGGATGATGACAAACAGCACAAAATTGTAACATAATAGAATATACCTGTTTGATAAATGCCACAGTTCAGAAAGGCTTGGTGCCAACGAATATTTTTCATAAATTTCATGTGAGAAAAATACTTCACTGCCATTTGTTGGTGAAATATCCCTGGATAATAATAAAAAAAACCAACAACAAAATAAAACTAAAACCAAAACAAGAACATTGCAATACACAAAAAATTAAAGGCCACATCTACCCCCGAGAAACAAAGAACAGAATTATTTATTAAAGGGAAAAAAAAAGCCATCTACACAGTGTTTCCACATTCCTTCTTTAAGGAATTTACATATATACTAATTCCTTACTGGTTCTCAATAGTAACATACACACATTCGTCACAGTCCAAAAAGAACAATTTAATGAATACAGGATATAAATTCTAGATATGGTAAGAGAAGTTCTGATGGAGTTACACGCTTTCAGATATTCATTAATCAAAACCAAACACTGGGCTGAACTTGCTGGAATTTTGAGAAAAATAGAACAATCTTTTGGTTTTAATTTTCCAGAAGAGATATTTTGTTTTCTACATAGACCTTACCTTCTTTTCTCTTTTTTTAAATATAGCCCTTCCAGTGTACAGAGTTTATACAATGCCAATCTTCCCACACTGTTTAGAAAGGCACAAGGAAAGATTTATTTCTGTCTTCCTCACGAATGAACTAATTCAAAACCAGCCTACCTCTCTAGACTTAAAAAACCGCATTACTTCTTTGTAGGGCTTTTCGTATTAAAAAAAAGAACAACGTCACCGCCCCATATCCAGATCGTGGGTGTGCGTTACTCAATCGTTCCTCGTTTCTGAACATACATAAACACAGAGACTAACGCTGCCTCAGGGAAAGCACACTTACAGCTCCCCTCCTCCACCGAGAAAACGGCAAAAAATGGCGCCGCCCCGCCCTCCCTCAGCGACGGGGCGGAGCCAGGCGGGCGCGGGAACCCAGGGCCGGCCCGCTCCCCCCCCGGGCGCATGCGAGTCCCTGCCGGGCGGCGGGCGGAGCAGTGCGGAGCGAGGGGACGGCTTCCCGCCCGCCGCTCTTCAGACGCGCCGTGCTAGGTTAGGGGGACGAGGGGGGAACGTGCTTACCAGGTCAGCAGCTGCCCTTTGGCCGCCATCTTGGCGGGCCCCTCGGGGAAGCGTACTCGCCGGTTCCTCGTCTCTCTGCCGCGTGAGCCTGCCTCACGGCGTTGGCCAATCAGCATAGCAGAGCGCCCGGCGCGCGGGATCAGGTGTTCTGAGCCAGCCAATGGCAACATGGGCTCGAGCAGCTCTTGGAGGGGCCGCGGCGGCCATCTTGTGGCAGGGGAGCCGCTGCAGGGTGGGGGTGAGGGCGCGCCGCCGCCGCGGTCAGTCGCCCGTGGCAGGGCCGGCTTCGTCCTGCCGCGCCAGGAGACGAACTGTGCCTAGGGCCTCTCCGCGCTGTGGGCTCCGCTCCGACTCCACGTTCTTCACTAAGGCGTGGCCCTGACCTGGCGTTGGGTGCTTCGAGCGGCAGTTCCCGCCCTGGGTGCGCAGAGGTCGCTGGGCCGGGCTCTGCCGGGCGGCTCGTCCCTGAGGGAGGTTGGGGCCGTGTGTGAGGGCTGAGGTGTCTTGCGGAGGTTGCTGCATTTATCAGCTTCCCTCCTCTCCTGGGCTTCCACTTTCCTTGGCTCACTTCCCACTTGTTAACGTGGGCAGAGCCACAAAACCTTTTTTCTGATGATCGGGCTTCCCAATGTGGTAAAATGTGGAATTCAAACATTCTTAGTACCTGTAGGTCCAGGTGATGGAAACTCATTTGCTTGTGGTATTATAAAAAAAGGTGGTCCCCTTCACAGCTCTACAGATGGAGAAATGAAGAGGGAATTGAGGATTGTGGCATGAAGCCATCAAAGTGTTCACAGCACCTAGTCCTGTAACTGAAACTCAGGGCACTACATAAAAATACTAAGACGATTCAGAATGATGTTCACACCCACAAAGAAAGGAGTCCCTTTAGCTTGCTTGCACATTAATTTTAAGGACATTGTTTGAATTTAATTCTGCCCTTTTTGGTTTGTATCTCAGAGAAGCAGAAAGGTTTCTGTCTCCCTACTGGATCCACCCAGAGCCCAGTCCTGGAGGTAGCCTTGTAAGGAGTAATCTTACTTCAAAACCCAGGTATGGTAACAGTTACGTAGCTGAATGATTAGAAGACTTACCTCAGATTGTGAGTGTGGCAGGTTAAATTCTGCTTCAGTCTGCATCTCCCTAAAACCTTCAGTGTCCTTTTCTTTTTTTTTTTTTTTTTTTTAAATAGTGCTACTTCCTACATGTGGTCTTTCTGCTTCATGACATAAACATGAACATCAGGAAACACTTTTTTACTGTGAGGGTGACCGAGCACTGGCACAGGGTGCCCAGGGAGGTTGTGGAGCCTCCATCCTTGGAGATACTCAAAAGCTGGACATGGTCCTGGGCGACTGGCTCTAGGTGGCCCTGCTTGTGACCTCCGGAGGACCCTGCCAACATCAACCATTCTGTGATTCTGTGAAATGGTTGGGGGTCAAAACCACCACCTCCTAACTTACAGTTTAGCTTTCCTTATGGGGAGGCATGGGAGTCCTTGGTTCGTCTCTCACTTCAGAAAAATTCCTCCATTTTATCTTGAACATACATAGTTGTTGCCTAACCTGTATCTTGGTGGTTAGGAACTCTCCTGTGAGTGGCAAGATTGGGCAGGAATCAGTCCTGAGGATGAGAAAATTAAATCTGGATTTTCAATGTCTCGAAGACTGCTTTAGTCATGGAGCTGCTGTAGAACAAATGGCACTACTTAGTGCTACAGTTCTAAGAAAGTGATCACTTCCACTACTTTTTTTTTGTAGACTTGATCTGTAGGTGAAAGCTGCTTCCAGATACAGTGCTTCAAAGATGAATGCTAATGCCTATTTCCAGATCACAGTCGGGCATATAAATACTGAGCTGTTAAAGCTCTGTCAAGACTGAGACATTTCTGGGTAGGTGCAGAAGGAGAATGTTACATGCCTGAAGTCTTATGACCAAGTGTGCTGCTGGCATTTAAGTGCTCCCAAAGTTAGGACAGCAGAGGGGAGTTGTAACTTCGAATTTTGATGCCTAAATTGTATTAAAACATCAATTTTGATACCCAAATCCTCGTTTAGATCTAGCCCAAAGCGGTATTTCCAAAGTCACTGGGACAGCCTTAAGCCAGATTTCTTGTATCTTGCACTTGATGCAGTGAACTGTGATTTCAAACAAGAAGACACCTTCAAGGAGAGGGAAGCTAGATTAATCCACATTCATTCTAAGGAGGTTTAAAGCTCTTGTTGGCCAAAAGGGGAGCTTAAAAGGTGTTCGGGAGTCTTCTTGTTTCCCTGCTGCCAAACGTTACATGATGTATGTTCTAAACAGCTCTGATATATGTGCTTGGAAGCACAGCCTAATTTTGTAACTGTGCATTCCTTAAGGAATAAGCGTAATAAACCACAATTCAGAAAAACAAACAAGATGCTACTGACAAAAAATTAAGACGAATTTTTCCATTAGAAGCTGAAGTTTTATTACAGGATAACAGTACATAAAGCACATCTAAAATCGATGTGTTCAATGCACTTAATAAAGGTAATGTAATATTAAAGGTACAGTTTCTAAGTACAATATAACAACATTCATATTAGAATGAAAATTGGAGTATTTAAAAGACAACATTAAATCTCTTATTTTTACAGTCATATTTACAAAATGAATCAAAATACTTTTTTCGGGACTGAGTAAAATAACAAACTTGAATATAAGCAGGCTATCGTAAGAGTGAGTTGGAAAGGTCCATGAAAGTGAAAAGTTAAGTGATTGGGTAAAGATCATTAGCAAAGGTTTAGTACAATACCACTTTAGTATTCCTCTTGATGGCTTACATTTTATTGTGGCTAGAAAAGGAATTTATACATACTGTACACATAACAGACAGCATATATTTACATGTACAGTATAATTGCATTTAAACTTGTGTGTATTTACAGAAATTTGAGCATCTCACTCAACGAGGTTTTTGAAGTCTATGTGCTTAATCTTCAAACTGATGTATATTTATAATCAGCATTTATTCTGGTCTTGTTACGTTGAACATTTAGTAAACAGGGAGAATATATGTTAACCAAATGGTTTGCATAAATATATCAAACTATTAAAACAATAGGGAGCACGTGTTCCTGGCATTATGTATAGGTTGGTACATACAAATTTAAGAGCGAGTCCTTTTCTCTTTGAAAATATCAAAAGGTGACTTAAATCAACAAGGGAAAATAAAATTGTCATGGCTTATATTTAAATAAGATTGTAGCTTCAAGAGGTTTTTATAATTGTCCTGATAGTGTTTGCAGTTAAACATTCCACTTATGAAAATATATCCACGGTGCAGTAAAGTTTGTATTTATTTTTAGGACAACAGTATGTTTGTTGTTTAAAAAAAATTATTTATATATATATATTCCTTGGATTGAGGGTATAAAAGCAGTGCATGGAAGCCAAGAACCATGGCTTTAAAATTCACTACCTTCTATTATCAAAAAGTGCAGTAAACAGAAACATTGTATTTAATAAATTGCTCAAAAATCTTTGCTAAAGATCTTATAAATTCAGTAATATTACAGAAAAATTCTAATAAATATTTAAAAGGTTAATTACCTCCTTAGTTAGATATTTGATATCCATCAGTTTTTAAGAATTAACATGAAAACAGTATCTAGAATGAAAGGAACAGGGGATAGGAATACTTCTAAGGGTACATGACTACGTAAATTAAGGTATACATGAAAAATAAAAACAAAACCCCCAGACCTGACAAAACATTGCAAATTCCACTTCTTAATTAACTTTAGTTGCTAATGGCTGTCCTTGGATATGTATGCATGATTTATAAAGCATATCCAAGGACTGAATTTAGCCATCCATCTATCATGGAAGATTTACAGAAAATTCCTATTTACAGTAACTGGAGTTAAGTGTGTAGGCATGATGGCCTAGTAACATCCGCAGTTTGAGTGTGTACAGATCCTATTTAAAGTGAAGAGGGAGGAAGGCACCCAGCAGAATAACATCTATAAATATCAGATGCAACGACAGGATAGAACTCTCCCAACAAGCCAAATAACTACCTCCCTTTCAGACAGAGAGCATATTGTAATTACTTTATACTGGCAGATTAGATGTTTTTCTTTTTTCTGATACAATACAGGCAGACTGTTTTAGTAACCAAAAGGATAACAAGCTGGACAGAACATTTTTAATAACGTTAATAATGTTAATACTGTAGAAAAAAATTCTACATTTGATATCAAGTATCTGTACCGGTGAAGTAATTTTCTCCTTATTAAATATACTATAGAATAATTTATATAATGACACTATGCATTTAAAGAGAAAACCATGTCCCAAATCTTGTACTCTGATACAGGTACTTGTTGGGCATAAGTTGGTGTATATATATATATATACACAAATATATATATATTTATATATAGTTATACTCAGTGAAATTAACAAGACCCAAAGGTGGTATTGTCTAGGAATAAAAGGGGTTTGTTTGCTTTTGTTCACAAAAGTAACTTATCTAGCACCACACATCAGAAAAACACAAAAATAGCACACTCTAGTTCTAAACAGCTATGTCTAAAATAGATTATATAGTAAAACAGATATTATACAGCATAATGTGGTATTTGATAAACAGATAAATATTTGCACTGTGTAGGCTGTTTATAGTATAACTTTATCTATACAGAATGAAAGCAAAAAGTTAACTGTATAGAGGTGAGCAGAACAACATTAAATATTATGACTCCAAAGCAGAGACAAAGTTAGAGTTGAAAGAATAGAGCAAGATAAAATGTTTACAGGCCATTACAAGTCCTTAAATTAGTAGTAAAATAAGGAATCAGTTGCTCAAGTTTAAGAAAGCAGTAAACAAGAGATTGCATTTACATGCAGATGTCTAAAACTTGTATTTCTTTTAAATCTATGCACAAAAAGTCATTTGTTTTTATTGCTTGACATTCAGTTATGGCTAGAGTATTTTTAACCTTTTTTTTGTACTTTGGAAACAAGAATATTGTTAAAGGTGCCATAAAAATGGACAACATTGAAAACAGTTTGCAAATAAACCACCTAACACTGCAGTTCTTTATACATTTTAAAAAGCCTTGTCTGGGGTTTGTCATATGTTAAATATATTTAATCTGGGAAAATACATTGTAGCTTGAAGCCTCCCATTGGCCCAAACATCCAATACAAAAACACATCTCCAGAAAAGGAGCAGGCAGACAATACAGTTACATATAAAGAAGCAGCCAGTTAATGTCCTAATAGTTTAAATATTCACCACTGTTCTGTAACTTGTTTCTAAATCAATGTAGAAATGAGGAACATTTTGGATTTAGAAAGGTGTACAGTACGTATGCCTTTTTGTGAAATAAAATTCACTGTATTGCTTATGAATTCTCTGCATTAGATATAGATAGCATTACAGATTGCAAGTTCCTGTAAAGTTTGTGCATCTACATTAAGACTTTGTGGGGTAATTTAGGGTAGTGTTTCTCAAACTGAAAGTCACAACCATTTGAAAGTTGCCAAAGTGTTAAGATTATTATCAAAACACGATGTCAGACAAACGTAGCTCGGTTCTCCAGCGCAGAGTGTGTGGTTGTGCTGGCTGCAGAGGAGTGCGCTGGCCAAGGAGCTTGTCCCACTTACTGGATGCAGCTCAGCCCCCCAGTGTGGAGGACCTAGAAGAGCTGGCTGTTGGCTGCAAGCATTTGCAGTAGCCATGGAGTTACCAAGTACTAGCAGCACCTCAGTTCCTGCAGTTAGGAAATGCTGCCAGTCATTACAGCTGGTTGCACTCCCCGCCCTAGAAAAAGTTAATTCCAACAGAGGGCCCTATGAAGAAATACAGCCCAGAGGGATTATGCTTTCAGAAAGCTTGAGAAACACTGACTTACAGGAAAACAAGTATACAAAGGACATATGAACACCAAAAACATGCAGATGTTAACAAAAAGGTGTGATGTCACACATCAAGTTGAACAACTTGATTGTGAAGTTCAGCTTGAAGAAGTAATGAGATTATGAGGGAAGACATACAAGTGAATATTGTGGCAGAAGAAATGAACCTATGAGTATTGATCTGAAGCCTTTATCATGTTTTGTTTCTTATTTGGATAGCCTACTTATTGCTATAAAGTTATTGCTATATTCTACCAATGATAAAGGCAAAAAAAAAAAAAAGATAAACAGCAACATTACATATGAAAAAGGTAGAATACAGCTTTTATTTTGATGTTAAAATTCTATTTAGTACCTGAATAAAGTTCCAAAGATAGACTGTATATTATCCTAAATTTTACGTATTTTTCCCCTCAAGTCCAGTGACTTAGCATTATTTAGCGAGCTATTATCACAGTACTAGGATTAAAGCACATACTGCAATGATTTTTAAATAAATACTCATTTAAATTTTAAAACTTTTCTTTTTGTTGTTGTATTTGGTATCTGCATGCATTTGCCCTCATTTCCACCAAATGATTTACTGACAGGAATATTTAAGAGAATAGGAGGCTAATATTCAAATATATTCATGGATGAAACTTTTAAAAGTAATAAATATTAGTATTAATAATGAAAAAATAATTGTAATAGTTATATTTCTCCAGCTAAGGAAAATAAAGATGTTTCTTCTGCGCAAGCTGAATCAGCTAGCACAGGTAGAATTTTATATACTAAGTACTCAAGAGAAAATTGCTTATTATTTTTAGATATTGGATAGTAAATGCTGTTTCTGACATTTATAAGTTTATCTGCATTGGGGAGTTTAGGAATGTGTAGAGGAAAAAAAAAATACACATTGTTTGCACAGCTTGTACTGTGCAACCTGTTTTGTTCATCAAGTACAGACTGGGGAATATCTATGCCAATCCAAAAAAAAAGATATTTTAATGTTTGGATCACCCCACTACATAGTTAAAACATCTTATAGATTTTATGTATTAACAGTATGTTTAATTGATACACAAGTGTGTGAAGAATAGGTTCTACTGTGAATCAGCAATAGGAATTTTCTTCTACTGAAGATGCCAGAACACAAACTGATCAAGAGGTCATACTTGCTAAGCAGCTGTCTGCCTTGGAAGGCCATTCCAAGCTAAATGTGACTGTCAGCTTGTAATACCATAATAAAGTTTTCCCTATTTATTAAGCAACCTAAAGTAAACAACTGGAAGCCACATACCCAGTGAAAAAACCCTCAATAACTTAAGATACTGGAGAACTGATGCTTTTTGTAAGAAGACAGACATGTTTGATGGAGAAATTCACTCTCTTCCCAATCTAACCAAAGTCTTGAAATCTTGCTCATTTTGTTTGTAGTTGCTTATTAACTTTTCTACCTGCATTTTCAAAGGAATGTGAAGCCATAAAAGAAGGCTAATTGGGACACGCTTCCAGAATCCTACAATTTGGCACTTGGAGACTTCCTAGACATTGCTGGTTTAAGTGCCATTGTAATCGCTAGGAATTGCTGTATTTGATGTACTAGATATGAAAATGTCTTCAGCCTCAGTGTTTCTTTCCAGTCAGGTTTTTTGCTTTACTATGAAGCATATGCAACAATGACAGACAACATCTGAAGTGTTGTTCTTGTATTCCTGCAGATCTATGTTCCTTTTTATGTGACACCATTGCTGAAACCTAATGATTACCTTTTCATTCTTATTGTACTATCATAAACTGATTTGTTTTCTCTGACAATAATTTAAATACTGAAAACCCATTTTCTGTTGCAAAACACTGAAATTCAGCTGGAAAAGTAGTGCTATCATTATAAAAATGTCCAGAAGATACTGAAATTCATTTCAATCATTTATTTAATGGGTCAGCATTAATCTATTTTCTAAAATGTAATTGCAAAACCTTTGCACTGTTTTGAGTACTTTTGTCTTGAACAAAACAAAGACCAAAGAGTGGCTATATGGCAAAACTGAGTAAGAGAATGAGGCACGCATAGAGCATTTAGTTAAAAAAAATATCCAGTTCTCTTGTGCCTGGGGGGAGGGGGAAAGGGAAGAAATACTAGCATATTTTTTAAAAAGTAATTTGTTCCACCAGCAGTACTGGCCACCCTGTTGAAGAGTTTTAGAAGATCCCTGAGCACATTAGTTTCTGACTCTGAACCCCAGCTCCAAAATGATAGGGCTTCTGTTGTTGATAACGAGATGGATTGTCATTCACAGTTAAGTCAATCATAAGGTGCTTATCTATTTACCCTTTTTTTCACCAATCAGCACAAAGAACTGTCAGAAAATAACTTTTATTTTTCTTTTTTAAATAATAAAAGGGCACAAAATTTAAACAATGTTTTGTGACAGTGGTTTAGGATTATTATCTGGCTGCCCCTCAACAACAGACAAGTGATTCAATCGACATTCCTTAGCAAAAAAAACCCAAAACCAAAAAAAAAAAATCCAACAAAAAAAAAAAAGGAAAAAAAAAAGGCGAAAAAAAAAAGAAAAAAAAAAGAAAAATCCTGTACAAATATGTATTTTTCCCTGAGGGATCAAGGTTACACCCGCAAGTGCTCTATGTACATATTGCACTGTAGAGGAATGAAGAACATGTGCAAAAAAAGCAACAATGATTGAAGCTTACTAATCAAACCTTTTAATCATGACTGCTATGTCATCTTGCATTTTGGAATGTCGGAACACAGCTATTCCTTTAATCTAAAATGTAAAAAACAAAAAAAAAGAAAGAAAAAGAAAAACACACCTCTACTATGGCACATTCAATGAAATAAAAAGTTTTCCAAAGACAAATAGACAAATTCCATCAAGAAAATAATACAAAGTTCGTTCGTTTGTTTTTTTTTTGTTTTTTAGAAAAATTACATTACTTTCTTTCATTGTTTCACATTACAAAATCTTTTTTTTTTTAATGTTTACACAAATCACATTTTATTGCAGGAATATTTCAAGTGCCATCAAACATTTATAGAAGGGTTAAAAAAATAGAAGTCTCTCTAAAGTGGTCCAGACAAGGCTTTGTATAGAATAAATCTTTTTTCCACCTTCTATTTTTGACTTAATTGAATACATTTTCTTTATTCCATTGACACTTAACAGCCTAGAAGCAGCCACTCACACGTACCCACACATATATTCATGTGCGCACACAAGTGTACTCTCTCACACACACACAGGTGCACATACACACACAGATATCTTGGTATCCATACTAAGATAGATAAGCTTTAATAAAGAACAACCAAACTTAAAAACAGCCTCCCTTTTCACCTAATCCCATAGTTTTTAAAATATCAAACAATGCTGGAGATGTTAAGTAAATCAGGGTGGTTCAAATGACAGTGTAGTATCTCTTTCCTAGAAAGACCCAATGAAAATCTCTTTGCGGGCTTTAAGGAACAGATCATTCAAAACCAACATATTATTCCTTTATCTTCAGCTATCCTCAGGTTTTTGTTTGTAGTGAACTGGGCAGATTATGAAAATACTCACATGAATATCCATTGACCCCAAATATGTTTTTTAACTGAATATTTGGTTGATCATCTGATACCAGGCCACAGTCCCAGAGGTTCTGCAGAGTGCTTTTCCTCTGCAGCATTGGATTCTTACATGGCCGTCACTCCGACCAGTCACTCTGATGTTATTCTACATCCTCTTTCATAAAAGCCTCCTTGGCAACAGAAGTCTTATCAGTACATCTGCCATGCTGTATCCCTTTTTCCCCCTCTCTATGAAGAGCAAAACAAAAATAATCTATTGCCAAGTGGCTGTTAACTGCAATCAGGAAAGCAGAGTTACTTGGGGTATGTATGCACAGCCTGATTTAACAAGGTGACAGTATGCAGGAGATCCCATAGACGAAAATGACAGCACTTTCTGACCTGGAAGATCATGTCACAAGCTGTTTGAAGATGCAGAGGGCTTTCAGCTAAGGCCCTATCTGGAACCTTTTTATGGTTATGTATTTTACTAGTAAATGCTCCAAAAATCTGTGTTGTCAATGACTTATGGGTGTAAATAGGCTGAACTAGATACCAAACAAATCGACTGGCACCTAGATGCCTGGTAAAGTACTAATATTCATCAGGAAAAGGTAAGAAAAGGAAGTGACTGAAAATTAATCCCCAAATATTTTGCCTGGTAGTCTACTTACTGTCAGAAGTAGGAGTTGTATCTTGCTCTCTAAAGTACAGGTCTTACTTCATTATTCATTAGTAGACACTGAAATTAAGTTTAGTTGATCTTTACAGGACTAGCACCTAAGGCTGGTCACATTCAGAAAACATTTGTTAGTTAAAAGGGTTGCTTTAACAATAGGAACACACATTAGAATGAAAGTACCATATCATGCCAGTTACTCCAATAAAGTAAACAATGATTCTAGGAAAAGTGTTTTGGTGGGACTGGAGAGAGCATGTGCTAGGCTGTGAGCCACCTCTTTGGGAGCAGGCAGGATGGAGCAGTAAAAGGACAGCTCTGTGGACTTTATCCAAAAACCCTCTCATGCTTCCATCCCAGTGCTCACAGAGGTGCAGGCGTTGCCCTCCCATACTCAGGAGGCATACTGCTTTGAAGGGAAAACATCTGATGCTCATCTCCCCCTCCTTCCAAACCACAGAGACAAGCGATGGCTGTAAGCTCCCCTGATGTGGCAGACTATAAAATTTTTAATAGGTGTCATAGCTAAATGTCTCAAATTGACCCCAAAGGAAGCATCTTCAAATCATAGAATAAACCTCTATTTTGCTTATAATTCTCCTTTTTAAAACAGTTAGGCTTGTGTGCTTCTATTCACTTCTGTTACTTCTCAACAGCTGTAATACATGTAAGAGATTGTTCATCCTTGGAAGTCATAGCAGTGGAGCACATACTGTCTCATTCTTTTTTCTTTTTAAAGTTCCTGGCTTTTTCTTAGGTATTTCATCAGAAACTTCACTTGCGTAGGCCTACAAGGCATCCAATTATACATCTTCATCTCATCCAAACCAATTATGCACCTCTGGCTCAAACAGCCACAGTCTATTTTGTGATGTTGTTTATTGTCAATCTGCTTCCCTCAGAACTAGGTTTACTTGCCAAATTTGCTCAGAGACGGTATTCTTCCAAAAGGGCATGGTAATTAATAATAATGAAGACTGCAAGATTCAGCTTATTGGTTGGTTATGCAATACAGGAATCACGATTTCAGAATTACAGAATGCAGATTTATGATAGTAATGATTTCCGGGCATTATACAGAGTACAAAACATTTTTTTCTAGCAACAGTGTGCCTTTACTTTGTTAGTCTGTCCTCATCTGATAAACTTTAAAGTGCATCTTTTTAAATAAGGAGAGCAATGGACTTCTCTGTTCAGCTACCAGAAATAGAACTGCTGGATGCTGGAAGAACATGGGCCAGTGTCTCATCTCACTGAAGTCAAAGACAAACCTCCTATGGATTTTGATAGGCTGGAGTTTGAAGGCATTGTTTACGATATGGAGTATAAAAGTATGTAATATTATGTATAAAAATTACTTTTCCACATACATGTCATACACACATACTTTTACTGTAGATACAGACTTGAGTAAATACCTTCGAACCTGGATTTACGGTGGGCAGAAATACACTTTATTTAATAGCCTGATTTTCAAGGATGCTGTGTTACTTATTTGTAAATGATCTGTAATTGCTTAGTTTAACTTTGACCACGGAAACTCAGCACCTTTGAAAATGAGGCTGTTGACTTGTGCACCTAAATTTGAATTTAGGCATGTGATTTTAAACATCCAGGTTTGAAAGATTTGAAAATAAAGGTACCTTTGAATTTAACAGCTGAAAAGCTGATTTTAATTTTAATTTAGAAAATTGTCATTATTTTCAACTCTTTTAAAAAATCTGTAACCATTTCAGGATATGACCAGCCTCTCTTTAAAAGTAACATGGAAAACAGCAGCATAAATACCTCCCAATGTACCAGTACCTGCCAAACCTTTTTCAGTTAAACTTGAATTTCTGGTGCACATGCAACACAATGAACACGCTAGCATTTAATTTAAAGAAAAAGGTGCAAAATGAAAGTGCCTTATCAATTCAACAAGAAAAGCTATACCAGTAACTACATTTTATATTAATTAAAACAATATATAAACAATATCTCTTTTGCTATATATAGTCTTCATGCCCATTTACCCTGTAATATATTATAATGCTATTGTTGCTATTGCTATGGACCCTTTTCATGCCGTTCTGTCTACTGGCAAACAGTGGTAGGTGAAAAAAATCGTCCTTCATGAAACAATGAGCAAGTTGTGCAAACTGATGCTGAAATCTCTGCAATGCACACCAGTCGCTGATTACTAGGTGGACTCTCTGTTCTGATCAACAAATTGATTGTTCTGTCAAAAGTCTGGGCAGTGAACTACAAGAGAAAACAACCTTCTGACATTAGTACCCTCAGTCTGTGTAAACAGAGGTCAAGGATTGAGAAGTTGAGACAGAAAAAGGGTCCATATTTGTAGGCATAATGGAAATCATATGCATGAGAAAAACAAGTTCAACTTTGTTTCATTGTTTCCCATCCTTCGCCTGACCCCGACCGCTAAGAGATGTGCAGTGTGTTGGCTCCCTAGGTCTGTGCAGGGCCATATAAAGTGTCTTGGTTTTCTTTCTTTTTTTTTATTTTTTTGTTTTTTTTCCTTTCTTTTGTTTTAATGTTTGTACTTCGGACATTCTAGAAGTGCTTAGGTGATACGTTTACCCATCAATTTGCATCGCTGGCTCAAATTCTGAAGTGAATAACTCCTTGTAAAGTGGAGGAAAATGAAGTCGTACAATGTCTGGGTATATTGCTTTAAATGCCATAAGCTTTTCTGTATGTCGTCCACACAGTGCTCTTAAAGTAGACACTTTGCATATTAACTGTAAAAAAATGAACAGAAGTCATATGGTCATATATGGAACCAGGCCTCCCAATCTTGCTCTTAGGATTAAAGCTCTCCCAAACACTTTTGAGTTGCCTTCAATTGTTTCCCTTAACAGTGACATTTCAGATGCGTAGTCATAGATGTTTGTTATGTAAGATTTAAAAAACCCTAACAAACAAACAAACAAAAACAAACTGAGGAAGCCACTAAAAAGCTATTTAAGTAATGGAGTAATTCTATTTGTGAAAAGATCTTTTCTTTAAGTTTGTAGGAAAATGTATCAGTAGGTTTCCTGACTTGCCTACCAAGCACTGGATTGATACATAAGTATTTCATAGCTGGATCTTCATTCATGCGACTTAGTCATTCTCTTGGAAGAAGGCAGTCCTCACTACTTTTAAACCCACTGTGAATATTATGGAGGGAACTGGCAATGCAATAGATTAGGCTTTTTTAATTTATGCCAAATAAGTTGAAAAGGAACAGACCAGAAAAATCTGTACTTCAAAAATATCACTAGGGTACTCCCTGAACTTACCAAGTAAATTATTTGTATCAAAGGACATGGAGGAAACTTTCTTCCAACAGAGGAATCCAAACAATATACTGCGAGAAGGATTTTATGAGCTAGGATTTGAAATGAGGACAATCTGCAAAGCCGGGGCTGGACCATCCTGCTTCTATTGCAATTAATTCTGTAGTGTGAACTAAGCACAAGCCTTCTGGCTGTGTAGAGTTCTAAAAGGAACTACCTCTGTAAGGAAATGCCTATCCTTCCCCAGTTCTTCAGATTTATTTTTTTAACATCATACTACTTTTCCATTTTTGAAAAATTACATGAAGATACTTTAGATTAGCATAATAGTATGTAGTATCTCTTTTCTTTTCCCTAGGCATCAGTATTTTGAACTGCTGAGAAAAAGGCTGTGTGTGGAACTTCTCATGGAATACTGAAAAACAAGGTTAGTTTGGGTATTGCATGTTATAACAACTGAATTGTCATGTAGGCAGAGATTTCAGGAGGATTAAGGCATGCATGTTGTAGAACTGAAATAGTATTCTGTGTGGCAGAAATGTTGCTTAGGGAGAAACAGGATAAAAACCTTCATCGCTTTTCATGAAGTTCAACATTAAAATACTTATTTTCAGACCATTATCAGCCTTGTTCCCTAGTACATCATAATTTCACCTCTTCTAGTTTTTAGTAAATAGCTTCACCTAAGCACCTTGATTTTGAACAAAGAATTCTGGGTTTATAAATAACATACTAACTGTGTAAAAGCTTTTAAACCATAATTAGTATACTGTTCATAAGAAAGCATACTTTCACAGTCATGTGATGTGGTACAGTATGATTCTTACCTTTGTTAGAATTCCATCTTCTCGGTGGTTCTTCTGTAGGACATGCTGAAGTGCTAGCTGGATCTTCTGTTGGAGTTTTTCAATTTTTACTTTCTCCTGAAGCCATGAGCGATCTAAATATAAATGGAGTTAACACCTCTAGTACCGCAGACATCAATCACAGTGCACCAGGAAGTACTAAGTCTGTTACAGATTCATCTTTCTTGTTTCCAACCTTCCTTCCACTTCTTATATACTCTCATATAGAAAATGAGTTTCAAAATTAATAGGTTTTGGAGTATATTTATTACATGCATTTAAAGTTGCTTTTATAAAGCCCTTAATTAGAAGAATGCAGCATATCTGTGTAAGATTTATTAATCATTTGCTAACAAGGTCTGTAAAATGCAGGGTATTTACAAAATGAAGCTAGCAACTTTTTAGTGGGAAGTGAATAGATCACATAATGAACAAGCAGTTGGAGTGGATCTTGCCAAGATCTACAGTGATGTACAGAAAAATCTGAAGCAAATATTCAGCTATTTAAAAAAAAAAAAAAAAAAAAAAAAAGCTCCTAAACTTCCTAGCAGAAAAGGAGTATTAGCTGCTACATCCTCTGTGTGGCAGAACTGTGGGATTCTGTGGCTTACATACTAAGACACACGGCTAACATACTTCCAATCTGGCAAACAGCATGAGAATGTCTTTATGGTAGTCTCAATAAACCCACTGTTGCTAACAGACTCTTCCACCGCCACTCCTGAGTCCACTGTGCTGCAGTCTAAAAACAGAGCGTTTATTTCCTTGGGTGTTATGCCAGACACAAACTGACTTTCTGCAATGGTATCTTGTTTCACTCGACCTAATAAGCCTTCCCAGAACCTGGAGTACCGTGCGTATCAACTTGAGATTATGAAGTTATTTTAGTCATGGGTATAGTAAACCCAGGCTGACTCTTGGGGTGACTTGTATGCCTGGCACTGTAATGCTCAGTGTACCCAGTTTCATGATGGGGACAGATACCTAAGCTACCTTGGTACCTTTGTACCACACTAAAATGGCAACCCTGCTTAACAGACCTGAGGTGACGCTGGAAGCATTCTGTCATGTGCTTGAGAGAATTCTGCTACAGCTGCAGGCTCACATACATTGAAAACCTGACTATATAAATTCAGTGGCTACCTTCTGCCTGTCTCACCTAGGTTGATCCAGTTGTCTCACTCACATGCATTTAAGCATTTGCAAAGAAGCTGAGTCCTCAATGAGGTGAAAATTTGGAAGACAAGGGCTTAGATTAGGATTTCCAACTTAACAAATGTATTCCTAGATGCATAGTTTTAATGTGTTTATTAAAATAAAATTTCTGGTCAAGAAGGAGACACTTAAAAAGATGATGACTGTCTGATAGTCTTAATATTATCATTAAAGAGACTTCAAAATAAAAACAACCTCTACCAAATAAACCTAGAGCAAACCTTTATCTCTTACCTGCTGACATTAAAACAAATGCAGAAAACAAAGCTATCTCATCTTCCGTCAGGTGCATAGAACATAAACTTTTTCCAAATTCAAACACAAAACTAATGAAGTCTTCACAACCTGCCAAAAAGAAGGTACAGCTCATACCACATTGTTTAAAAGTACTTCAGAGCTCCAGAGTTGTTGATTTATTCTGATGGAGGTGAAAAAGGGATGTAAAATACTTCATAGGTGAATGGTCTTCTTAAGGACTGTGGAGTGATGGTAGTGAGATGTCACTCGTGCCTGAGCTTATTATCCCGTTCCCATGAGCCCCCAGCTCCCACACCCTGACAGCAAGTATTTTGAAGGTTTTGCACGCTGTATCTTTCCACATCTGGTTCTTTTGGGGTAAATATGGATAAAACCCAAGCCATTTTCAAGCTCAAATTTGGTTTAGCTTTGTTTCTGTTCTAAATGGAACTTCCTCATGTCACTGTGGACTAGAGGTTCGAAATGTGTACTTGAAAAATGCTGATTTTAAGACTATCGAGCGCACAGAAGGGGGGGGGCAGAGAGGCATACAAGGTACATGCAGGAGCAAAGGGAGAAGCCAATGTCTCAAAGCTTTTCATGCAGAAAAGGAACTCTGTCTCCTTTCATCCATTCTCTTGCTCACGCAGGTGTAAGTCAGGTTACTGCTGCTGTTACACATGCTGTTACTCAGTTCGCGAAAGTGGAGCCCTGCTTTGAAGGGGATTGTGACCTGATGGAAGAGGGCTCTCCTCTGCAGATCTCAGCCCCAACCCAGCCTAAATTTCTGGATGTAGTTGGTAACAGATGAAAGTTATGTTTCATTGGAACCCACCGCCGATACGGCATTCTCTGAATTGTTTGCACTCAGACCTTGTACCTTGAGGTGTTTTAGAAAGGCAGAGAATGCTTCAGTAATTGTACAGCATTCTCTGCTGCCGTATTTTCACTGCCCTCCAAAACAGCTTAAATCCCAAATTTATACCCAGTGAAATGCATCCTTTTAAAATTAGCAAAAATATACAGAAAAAAAATCGAATTATAAACTGTGGTTTAATAAACCCCCCCGGTTTACAGTATTTTACCTGCAAATAACTGGACTTTGCATATTACAAAACACCATTAACATCCTCAAAGCAGTAACGTCAGTATATCCAAAATTAGCTTAAAATCTGCTGCCTTTTCCAACAGGATATATAAAATGTTACACTAGATACGAAATCTGGGCTTCTGCTCTGAACAAGTGTGTCCAAACTGCTCTACCCTGATCTAAGTGTTGAATTTCAACACCAATGGTCCTTTACTGCACAGAGTGAAGCTGTTTTAACTCCTGAAATCAGCTTGGCCTCAAACAGAGCCAGCATGACTGCTTACAAAATAAGCAGTTTGAGCTTTGGAACTCTTTTATTTGAATACTATAGCCTGAATTTTTAAAAGCTGCTGTCCCCTTGCTTTTGCATCTTATTGTTCTTACTCTGTTTTTTTAAGACACAACACTTGATATTTCCTTACCTAAGGACTTGAAAACCTCTGGGCTAGCATACTTGCCATCAAAGTAGACTGTGTTGTTCTGGGAGTCAAAGGCACGGCACATTCTGATGAACACAACCTCTAAAGACCCTAAAACAGAAACAATGTATGTTTGACTATTTAAGTAGAGACTTCAGTTGCAAAGAGCAAGTGAGGATTTAAGAATTTCCTATGCTCTGCATTCAGTATCAATCGAGTAAGGTAGTAGGTTTCTGTGGTGTAACAGAGCATAGTTTGATTTGCTAGTAGAATCAAAAGAATTCCCATAAACCCCTTTAGAAATTTTTGTTAAAGCAACCTAGTTAATGCTAATAAACTCTAATAATTTTTATTAGAGTAATGGAAGTCTCTTAAGTCAAAGCAGCTCATTTCAGTTTATGATCATGAAGCTTCAACAACTTTGTCCAGTATTTGTAAAGTGCATTACTTCTACAACATCTTGCATAGAACAATCTGGATTTTTACCTTGAAATACATTATTCACTATTTGTAAGCCAAAATAAAAAATTTGAATCCAACTTCTCCATCTTTACCCACTCATCGCTCCCTTTGTTCATAATGGAAATTTCATGCATAGACTTGAACTCATTCTATCCAGAGTAACTAAGAAGGTGTATTACTTCAAAGACACAGACAATTTGTGAGGTTTTTCCTGTGTATTATTTGAAATGATCATTGTACTACATATGTATATATGTGTATACAATCACTGTATACAGGTAACACCTTCAACAGTCAAAACTAATGGAAGCAGACCTTAAAACTGACCCACATACCTGCTTTTAAAAGCACAATTTGATCGTTTTGACACAGTTCCATAAAGCCATCAATGCGTTTGGCAAATTCCACTACATACTGTATAGCTTCTGTTATTTTGACTGCGCATAACTGCCACATTACCTCCCTTTGCTGTTTGAGAGAGAAGGAAAATTGAAAGATTACTTTTCAAGGTTTGGAAAGCCCATTTCCATAAAGTAAAACTGAGTTGGGAAAAAAAAAAAAGCAGAGTGAATTCTCTCCGGCACTCCTGGCTACAGTCTGCTTGTAAGACAAGGGGAATTAACCTCAAAGGCAAAGCCTCATGTGGATGAGTGACAATGCAAACACGTAGGACTTCTTCAGTGATGTCAGAAGAGATCCAGGTTGGAGTATTCTTATTTCATAAGCCACAAATGTCAAAGTATAATGATTCTGGTCATTTCAGTGGGAATTTTATTCGCTGCATCAAAAGAAAATGCTAATGTACACTAGCAGTGCATAATCACATTTTTCCTATCAACCTCTGTATTTTGTACTGAATGTTAAATTATCTAACTAGCTCGTCTTCGTAAGGATACATATAAAGATACAGGAAGATCATCTTGTTAACAACATAAAGAAGGCATGCAAGTAGTGATTTTTTCATATGTTTATAATAATTCAGAATGAAATTACCTAGCGAGTGGAAAAAATGATAGTCTTAAAGGTTAAATATTTTTTTGTGGTAATGACAAATACGTTCACAGAACAGTGTGCTTTAATAGTGCTTCCCAAGCCAGTTTTCCAAAAATAGCCATTTGGTAGTAGTTTGCGGATGGAAGGCACTTTGGAAATACAAACGTCAATTAAATCTTACAATACCCACTGGCGGCATGGCAGCACCGTGCTGCTATTCTATAGGTAAAACTGAAACACCGAGTGACAGTAGTAGAATAAATCAGGATTACAACCAGGCATTGAAGGCTGGAAATCTGACAGAGTTCTGCGTTTATAAGCTCAAATCAAAACACACCATGTAAAATTACAAAACTTGGTGGCTTCAGCTTTTTTTTGTTGTTGTTGATCTGGGAGATTACAAATTAAGAAATGAAAATAACATGCCATTTAGGATTGAAAAAATTTCCCTGGTTTCTTATCCTTGTTTGTCAATTACAGACAGATAGATTTTAGGAATATGGCTTTGCCTTTTCCTGTACCTGTACAAATCACAAATGCAAAGGATATAGCCATCTTGCTGCTTTTGATTCTAGCGTATTATTTTTTTGAAAACACACAAAAAGAGACATTCCTGATAGTAAACAGAAAGCAGTGAAGAAGTGAATTTTGCAGTGTGTTATAGCAATACCATGCTTTAAAAAAAGCATGCCGTAGTTTGGCACGCTTTTATACCTTGTTCTGGTAGTTCTCAATCTCTTCCTGCAGAAAAGTCTGCCATGTTATCTGCTGTAACTCCTCTCTCAAGTACTGGCAAGTTTCCATGTGTGACTTGGAAATATTCTGTGCAAGATGTTCTAAAAGAAAGACCAGAAAGTGACACACGTTAAAAATGCAAAGCTGTAGCTTCAGACACGAGACAGCTAACGTATTCCAGTTGCAACAGGGGGCGGAGAGAGGGTTAGCTGTTAAGAAAAAAACGCTTTCATTTCAGATCTCCTTGGATTTTGCCTCATGAAAATAAACACGTTTAATGCAAACCGCTACCAGACTGAAGGATACCGAAGCAGAAACCCGGTTCTCCAGGCAGCTGGCGCGGGGGCCGGTGCAGGCGTTAGAGGGCACTCTGTGCGCACACACGCACCCGCTCACCCTCTCGCACCTCCGGCCCCAGGTTCCCCACAGAACACCAAGCAGTCCCTCCACTACCTTGTCAGATGTTCAGGTGAACTTGAGTTTGTTTCGCAACAAGTAAACTTCTGCTGGGGACAGACTTCTTCCTCACGCAGCAGTGGGGGCGAAAGCAAGCTTGCAAGATCAAAAAGCTTGCAAAATAAAGGCAAACTTGGTGAAATCTGGGAGCGTTTAAACCATTGCAAATTCACTAAGTGGCCTTGCTGCCTTTAGTAAGATAAAGTTAGCTTTGAAACCGAGGCTGAGAACTATGCTGTTCAGTAGAGGCATACAAAAAAATCCAAATGAGCGAGGCAATGGACCCCTCAAGTTAAGGTGCAGGAATCTCTGTGAGGGCAGCCGTGCTTAATACAGGACACTATGTATCATGTATAGGGAACATAAGGGCACTGCCAGCCAGGCAGTAGATCTTCGAAAGCTAAATTCATTTGTTTTGTACAACAAAAGCTTTCTAATAAAGAAATACAGATAGTTACCACCTGCCCAGCGTTCTGTCAAGCAGGACACTATCACATGAGGCTGCCTGTTAGGGAAAAGTTTATTTTCTTTTCTACTCTCATATAATTAAAAAAATTCTAGGAAAATACACTTATTAGAGAATCCAGATAATGACTATAACACATTAAAGACTCAAGTCTTCTTTTCTTCAGCTTTAGAGTAGTCGTTTAGTTAACTGCACGATTTAAAATTTCCATACGTTTTAATTCCAATTAAACTATTTTCTGCTGCTATACTTAGTTAAAAGACCTGTAAGGCAGATGGATACTTATTCATCAAACTTGATTCCATAAACCTTTTAGGAGCACCTTCAAAAGCATGAATGGCATTTAGACGTCTGAACTCCACTTCTACTTTGTCTCTCCCTCTTCTACCCTGACTCTTCACATGCGTTTGTTCTTTTTTAGCACGTGACAAGTAGAGGCCTGATGACTTGTCTCACACAATGCTGCAGTTGGTGCTTTTGCAGGTTAGGCCACTGAAAAGAAAGGCTTAAAATGAACAAGAACGGTGGTCATTAACAACACGGGGGTATTCTGAGGGACTCGGCGTTAGGTCTCCTGTGAAACTTACTTTGGTTGATAGCAACCAAACCCAACTTTTTACAATTTGAACTGCTGAACCAATCAGTCCGTTCAGTATCATACTTAACTGCATTAATAGTTTGATGTAAGGTACTACTCGAAGTCTTTTAACATACAGCTGAGGTAAAATCAGATTGTAAGTGCTGCTACCTGAGCAATCAATAATGTAGAACGTAAGATAGTTTATACTTTGGTTGTCATCATAGCTTTCATGTATTTCAGAGCAATTTTTTGTTTCTTACAAGGGTGTACTTAAAACATTTGCTCTCGCTAGCAGCAACTGACAGCATTATACCTGTGCCCTTGCAGGATACAGAAGGTGAAATATTACCATGTTATTCACAAACCTCGGCCTCAGTTCTGGGCCGTATTTCAGCACACACCTAAATACTTTCATTGAACAGCCACACCTTTCTAAATTGAAACCTTAGTCTGGAAGACAAACATTCTTCAAACGTTGTTTGGTAATGTCAATGCTGGGCACCCAAATCATGCTCTGTAGGGTTTAAATGCAAGGACTATGTAAATAAAGGTAAGCAACATGACAAACTTATTTTAGACCAGTGTTCCAAACTCAATACCTGGCCTAGGAAGGAAAAGCCCTTTCTTTTTTCTGTGAGGTTAATGTAGATCTTTTAATAACTCCCCTGAGAATATTAACAACCATTTGATTGAGACAAAGCTGGTAGCATAGGCTTCGTCCTAATTTTTTCTTCTCATTTTTACTTATCTGTAACTGAAGTTATTTGAACTCAAGCCAGACACAATATTTTGGCTGTCACAACAAATTATGTTGCAGAGGACTGCATTCTGCAACATAAGGACATTAAAAAGTAAGCCTGCTTGTCCCTTCCTCGCTGCAAAATTTTTCAAAAGAACTTAAACTGAAGCAAACCAAGTAAAATTTCGTATCATATTCTTGCCTATAATTAAAAAAAAAGTTAGCGAAAAGATAAAAATTTAACTTGGAATACCTGATTTTTCAAACTATTTTTAGGTTTTCATAATGAAATAATTAGCAAAAATGTTGTTTAAGCAAGCAAAATCAGTTCTAAATGCCTGACTTCTTATATAAGTAATAGAATCTTAAAGCCACTTCTCTCATGTCCTGTTCCAGTTTGCTTATAACCAGCTCACGCAGCACGCTCTAACTCGAGTCTCAGATGTTGACAAGTCAGAGTTGTGGAATTCAGCCCTAGTGTAATCATTCAGGGAAGAGTTTAAAGTAAAATGTGCTAATTAATGTGGTCGTTATAAGGCTTTTAGGGAAATTATCAAAACTTGCTACATTAAAAAATTTTCTTAAGTATTTGGGGCCAGATTCTCTTCAACCAGTGGCAAGGAGAACTGCCCTCAGATTAGACTGGTGCTTTGGTTTCCTATTTCCCAAGTACAGGTAAAGAGCAGAAGAAAATTGGCCTCATCGCTTTTTGTTAGAAAATAAGAGTATTAGGGTAATGAAAAAGAAGATGAAATGTTAAAAAATAATCTGCAAATAAAGAAAAACTCCACTCAGCACTAAAAATTAGCTTGTTAATCAGTATTCAAAGGGTTCTATTACAAGGACTGAAAACAAAAGCAACACTGCTAGAGCAGATCAGCCACAAGCTCCTGGGATTTCTAGTCCAGTTCTGTAAGGTGTTCATCGTGTACCCCGATTAGGGTATTGTGCCCTTCACGTAAGAATGCCCACACATGCTCACAGCTGTACTGAAGCAGCATTCTCGCTGTCACCTGGCTAAATGTGTCACTTTAATCCAAAGGGTACTATTAAGACAATTACAACGTAAGTTTTTCTCTCTCATTACCTAATTCTGCCATGGACACAGTTGGAGAGGTCTCCCCATTTGTAAAAGAACAATAAGGGAAGAAGCCCGATGCTGGTGTGTAGTCACATATTGGTTCTGGTTTGATTCCATTAATATCAAGACCCGACTGATCTGGAGAAGGCTGTATGTCTAAGTAGAAGCTGCTAACTGCAGAGTCTGCTTTGCTACCTTCAGGGGTATGCCCATCAATGTAATTACTGAGGTCATCATGTAGCTCTGTTAACCCATTGGTGGTGATATTGTATGTTGGTGTTAGTGGTTCTGCCTCTCCTGGTTGCTGCTGATGATCTCGCTGCTGCTGCTGCATTCGATGTTTCTGCACCTCCGCATACAGGCTGTCCCTCTGCTTTTTTGACATTCGACCAAACTTTACAGCTGAAATACAGACACACAATATAATACATTTCTACAAATCCACTATTGCATTTTAATTGTCTTGGGTCTTTAAATACTACACAGAAGGACACAGTATAAAAGGCAAATGAGCAGGACAGGCAGACCTAAGAATCACTTCTGTTCAGTTACAGGTAACATAGCTGTAGCATCTACTCTTTAAAAGACTGTTTTAACATGCTACTTAAATGGACCATTAGAAGTCACTCTTTTAGCTTAATTCATTAACTTTCCACTTCTATACCAAAAAGATTTTCTCTTATATGTTCACCGAAGTTGACAGATGCATCTCTTCACCATTCAAATCCTACCTAGAAAAGTGGAAGCTAAAACAGAATACGCTGTCCAATTCCTACTAGCTGTATATTCATCCTACAAAGTGAACCTAGAATTAGGTACAAACACGTGGAGTCTATCTCAAAGAGTACCAGAAGCAAGCTTTCTTGATACTAGGACCGAAGCCCATGGGAAGAACCACAGAACCTGCTTTCAGCACAGTTTACTGTGACAAAGCACAAACGTTTGCCCAGTGAATTACTGTTAAAACTATAGATGTGTGCGTGTGTGCGCGCACGCACATGTGCATATATGTATCTCTCCACAAAATTATGACTACTTTGAGAAGTATTAATATTAAGCGTAAGCCAGAAGGAGCTGGTTTGCAACATCCAGGGAATTCCTAAGAACATAGTATGTGATTTCGGGGACCTGTATCAGCTGTAAAAGCTTCATCATTTAGGAAGGTGACTACCACCTTGTACTTTTCTACAGGAAAGTAAACATGTCAGAGGGACTAGTCATTAACATGATCAACCGTTTCAGGTTTTTAGTTTCATGCCCAATAAAAAAAAATTAAGACAATGCAATTCAAGAAGTAAATGTAATCTGAAAACAATCTCCTTAATCCGGCCTCGTATACCTAGAGTAATGCATAGGTATTTGTAGAACATGTAGTGTTGCTGTCACTATGGCAGGGGAAAAGACTGAGTCAGATCTTCAAACTGGGTAACCGATGGCAGCTTCATTACATCTATGGGGGAGGTGTGCAAGTATCAGCTGCAAATCCAGTTCTAATTGAGTTACCTAAGCTTCCCTTTTACAGAGCTGGGTTTTCGTCATTAGAAGCTGTAATTTTGAGCTTAATATTAACAGCACTGGAACACATTTTCTTCAGAATTCTATCTTAGAAAAAACACTGTGCTGTTTTCTCTTTGCATTTTTGCCATTATTCATTATACACACATTTAAAGTTCTCTATATATTGTGAAACAGTTCTGATCTGTACCAATATGGCAATCAGAATGTTACTTGCAACTATAGTATGTCACTTAAATTAGAATAGCACATAGAGAAAGTATTCACATTACACTAAAAAGCGCATCTTCAAGAAGTGACCAGAGGCAAAGCTCTTAACTGGGAACTATAATAGATGAGTATGAAAAAAAAAAAAAAATTCAAGAACTTCATACGTGCCCTGATTTATATATATTTATATGAATATATACCAACATATAAAACCCACTCAATGATCTCAACTATCAGCCCAATGCGCAATTAACTGGTAAATCCTATGTTGTTTTAGTTGAACACACAGTATACTAAACAGTATTTTACTTTTTGCAATTAAGCGATGTGTTAGCAGAGCTTACCATCTCGAGACATCCCCACAGCAAGGCATTTCTGTAATCGACAGTGTTGGCAGCGGTTTCTACTGGTTCGGTCAATCAGACAGTTCTTCTGACGAGGACAGGAGTATGTAGCATTGCTTTGCTGACTCCTTCTGAAAAAGCCCTGTAATAGAATTGCAAAATACAAGTCAAGCAGCTGTTAACTGATGGAGCAAATAAAGACTCTGAAAGGTAGCATACCTAACAGAAAATGAAGTTCAAGTGCGCTATAGTCAACTAAAGGAATTTAAGAGGGTTTGGTTGTTTTTTTTTTTCCCCCCTCTCCTAGAAACAAATAAAACCAAGTAACCAGGTTTAGTAGTTCCAGTAACTAGTTTCCAGTAACTAGGAAACAGTTCGTAAAACAGTGTTACGACACATAAAGGAATTACACATTTTTTCACTGATTTTATAGATCCCATATTACATATGGTACCCCAGTTCTTTCCAAATGAGATAAAACTAATTATAGACCTAGATTTCCTTGATTTCCTATCTTTACTGGGTTAGCATAGATCTCAAAAATAGGGAGGATTCAACAGCTGCTACCCTATTCTGCTTTTTGGAGATGACAATGGCAGGCTCTGATGTTCAGCCTCACCAACGCATGTATGTGTTTAAAAATACAGAGCCTGATGCTGAGCAGTCCCTTCTACAAAGAACAGTTTAAAATTTTTTTTTTTCTTAATTAGTTTGATGCTGACAACCAAGGTTTGTTCAACTCCGTGCAGGATTTAGATTTCTAAGGAGGAGGGAAGCTGAAACAGGTTTTATGTATTATCTCTTTTCTGAGTCAAATGCAATGGGTAGACCCATCTCCAAAGAAAGTTAGCACTGGAAGGTTATGCAGTAGTTACAACTTAGTTCTCTCCATCAGAATGGTACATGTTATTAACCACTATGCCAGCTGTTTGCTTTGAAGTTAATTTCATCTTTTTGCCACAGACTGCCCAAACATAAGCTGGTGTGTGTGTAATACCTACTTCACAAAGATTCTGCAAAGATGTAGTCATTCTAAAGAGGCATTTGAGATCAGTGAGCACAGTATTTTAGTTTTATGTTGCCACATAATGGATTAATTAAGAGTGCTGCAAAGCAAATACTTCCTCAGAAAGGCTGGCACCTTTTAATTAAAGCTGGACTTTTACCAATTTTTTATTTATTTGAAGGCCACATTCTGGAGTCCCTTGACACATGCACACTCTGTCCAGACACTTGGTGAAATAAACAACAGGAAGGACTTCTGCATGACAAGTAAGAGACTTCCTAGCAAACTTCCTGCAGACAGAAACATGACAAAACACTGAGATAAAGCCCCCTGCTCCATCTTATGCGGAGGACACCAGTCTTCGTTGATTATGCCCCTTTTATTAAAGCTTTAATGGGGAAGAATGGAGCATAAAAAAAAAATGAGGAAACTGAGGATGCCTGTCTTTAATCCTGTTTTCCTGTACCTTGTTTCTCACCCTTTTATTCTGGTCTTTGTTTCTATATGACTGAACTTTCTCAACTGTTTTTTAATGTTTGTCAATAGTGAGATGATCATCACTGAGACTGAAAGTATTGCACATATTGAGCTCTGATTGAGTGCATTTCACCCTAGAGAAAACATGAAATACCATGGAAATTTCTACCATTCCAACATCACGACTGATCCCTCTGTAGGAACCAACTCTTAGGTAAGCAAGTAGCTTAATTTCCAGTTCTGTTAGCACCTTTCGTGGAGCCTGTCACTCTAGTGCAAGTATACACGCAAGTGCAATGCGACTCACTAGAAAAACAGGATTAGGTATTGACCTGACTGGTGACTTACTGATCAAGGTTCTGCATCTCTGCATTATCAGTCCCTTAAAATTTCAGTTCTCCAAACACTTTTAACAGTTGCACTGAATGACATGCTTCCATATGAACTGTATGAAATCTGCCACCACTGGGATCCTGAAAGTCAGCTTAATCAATACGTAAAATGAACCTGGCCCAATAACCTCAAAAGATCTATATGTTTTCCTTTAGCTGAGATGTATACTGAGTCTGTATTGCCAGTTTGACATATTTCTCTCTATTAAGAATAGTCTTGTCAAGCTGAGGATTATTTTTAGTATTATAATGGAGAAAATACTGGGCTTTTTGCTTTTCCAGATTTTCCCTAGAGGCACAGCTGCTCAATACATTTCAGTGTACAATATATCAGCTAAGTTACAGCTTGAAGCTAAATTTTCAATAGAGCAGAACTGCCTGAAACTGGGACCTTTAAAAGCATTTGGACTTTTCAAACCAGAGATGTAGAGTGCTTTTAAGACAAACCCTACAATGTCATGTGGGCATATTGAAAACATCAGCAGTAGCTAAAGCTAAAAAACCCCTTGCCTCAAACTTCAGAAATGAATCTACACTTGTCCGGAGCTCAGAAATACACGTATCCGAGATCTGGGATTGAACTGACAATAAAGTTAAACTGAGGATTTTTTACTCTCAAAGTTCTTCTATATTGTTGTCATTTATTTGTGAGCTTTCTAACCTTTTGGTGGTCCTTGGGTCCTCATATCATTATAAGACGTGTAGGGAAGCCCCTATTACAGGAGCCTTCTGTAAGTAAATATAGTTTCTTCCTAGGTCGGTTCTCCCTCCAGCCCCCTTTACAAGAAGAAGAGAAAGGAGAGACACTATGTTCTGTTGTTCTTTTCCCTTGCTTTTGCCAGAGGCACAGAGCTAGCTGTAATTTTTCCACCAGGAAGGAGGAGGTGGATGCATGCGTGGTACACGTGTATACATTCAAGCATTATGCAAACCAGCCCAGGCCACATGCTTTTAATTGCATGCGTGTTCACAACCATTATTTCACATTCAGACGATTGCCTAATGGGCCACAGGCAGAGCGGACCCCTCTTGAGCAAACACACAAACAAAACTACTGCTGCACTAAAAAAGTGACCGCGTTACACCGCTCTGACCAATGGCACGGTCTGAACCAAGGTCTCTGGTAGTGAGTGCGTGGAGCCCTGCCTCTTTCTGATGTCAGTATAAAGGTCCAGCTGATTTTGATGAGGCGTGACTGAGCTTTGCATGCCTCCCTTTTTATATAGATGTATTAACACAGTGCCAGAAGAAGAGCAGAGCAGATTACAAGCCGTAGCTTCATCTCTGCATTTCAGACTCCTATTTATATACAACACAATATATGGTTTTTCATACGCTGCCAAGAAATCAAGTTTGGGAAAAAAGGGCGCAAGAACTTTTCATCTGCAAGTCAGTTTGAATAACAACTTGTTAAAAAAGAACTTTGAAATGTAAATAGCAGTTTTTGCAAAGTCTATTAATAGTTTCAATAACTTCACTGCTCAGTGGCTCGGTATGACAGACGTTTGTGTCTGAGCTTGCTCCTTAGCAGGGGAAAAGCCAGTTGTGCTTCCTTGATGTCCCAAATGGCACAGCACAGACTCCCTCTCCACTGCGGCACAGGCTGAAATGCTGATCTCATGTTTGGTCTTTTGACAAATTTTCATTTAATGAATTGATTCCTACAGTTCATTAACATACCCACTTCCACTTCTGTATACACATATGTCTTAATTAGCTGCTCATTGGCTGTTTAATTACAAGAAAACAGCTGACAGCTGCCTTGCTGCATCCTAATGGCAGACGTTTTGGAATGACTGTATGCAAGCCTGTGACAACAAAGGCTTATTCATAATCCCATGATTTATGGCTAATACTTAAAGACTTCCACGTATCATTAAGTTTTGCAATATTCTGAGCAATTAACAATTAGTTGGGGGGGTGTCATTCTTTTACTGTTTTCTAAAGCAAACTATCGCAAATTTTCTTCAAAGAAACATCAGAAAAATACACTGTCATATGAAAGACAGGTGAACACTCAAATTGGATTTTTAACGCTTTTATGACAATGAGCACATATTTAGTAGTAAAGGGAAGAAAGTGCTGCGGCAATATTGTTTAATAAACTTCGTTAATAAAGTATTTGATAACAAAGTTATAGTGCCACTGAAAACAGAGAAAAAATGTTCAGTTTTACATATGTAAAGACAGGCATGAGATTGAGTTTATCAGGTTATACAAGGCTTCTGACCAGCCCTTTCTGTAACATGGCTCATCTCTTTTCTAACATGTTTTGCTTGAAATTGGCTAGGCAAAAAAATTAAAAGAAGAAAAACTTCAAAAGCATAAATTTGAGGTAAATGTTTGCAACACCAGTATGACACTACATGTTCAACAGAGTAATGAAAAATTGGTGAGTAAAGAAAGCAAATGAATGAAATGAATGAACAAAAGCATTGCAAGACGGGAAATGACAATACACCAGGTACTGTTTTCTGAAGTAACAAACATGGACATTCCTTGTAGTTACAATGAACAAGACCATCTTAGGTCTTAAAAGACCCCAGAGACAAAAGCCAGTACCTATAAACCTTTAAAAATGTGAGAAATGCCCCGCACAGATGGTTTTATGAGACCAACTGCATACAGTCAAGTAAAGAGACACTAATGCGCTTGTGGGTCAGCTGGGCATAAACCGACACCATTGACAGCAAAAGCAAGTAACTGCATCTGCAAATTAAATAAAAGACATAGGTGATTAACAAAAACTTCATTTCTAACCAAATGCTTTGCTATGTCCTTTTGAAGCATTCAGGTATTTTCTGACAATGCTAAACTGGATTCAGCTTTCAGCTATGAGAAAAAAATATGGATGTGTACAAACCGCGCTCCTTTCTCAGCATGGTCCCTAATATAGAGCAAAAGGTTGTTAACGGGTTCCCAACTAATGGTTGAGGAAGTGCTCCATACAGATACTAGTTTTTTTAGTAGTGCTACTACAACGTAGTATTTCCAACCTTACACAGGAGAATAAACTTTTATTTCTGAGTCGTGGTACAGTCTTTGTGTCATTCTTCATCCATGCTTCTGAGACGTGATTAATCTCATCTTCCCTTTTCCCCCATTGTATGTTGTACACTGGATATCAGCAATGGTCGGATAGAAAAAAAATCTTCTCTTTCAAAATTTATTTTATTTATAAGTCACAGGAGCCCTCCTAGATAAAGTATAAGACAGAGCCTGGCTAAAACTTACTTTTTTTCACTGGGGGGTGGGAAAGAGGAGAGCGTGTTAATTTTTTTTTTTTTTTTTAAAGGTAGATTCAAATTCAGCTAAAAAGGTTGATGAGTTGAGATTACTCAATGATGTTTGTGCAAAACACAGCCACTAACTTCATAAAAACTGCCAGTAATACAGCAAGGTAGGAAATGAAAACTTCTCAAGAAACCCTAATCGGCTTCATTACAAATCTTCAATTCTAGTTTTGTGAAATGCAATATAACAACAAAAACTGGTCAGAAAACTTTCAATTATGTGAAATGCAAGGGTCACAAACCTGTAGAAGAGCAAAGGATCAGCAAAAGTCAATTTGACAAGAGCTCGTCTGTGATTTCCTACACAATACAGATTAGGATTGCCACGTAGGTCTTTGCAACTAAAACGTCACTTTAGGTTTTAAATAAATTACATTTCTGGTGCTTATTAGTATTTACACAGTAACACTTAAGTTAACATTACTACTAAGTAACGTTAAAGTTCACACCGAACGGGAGCGAAGAACAGTAAGGACTGAAAACATCCCACGGCGGCTGCTGCTGCTATTGCTGCCTGTAGATCATTCTTGACAGGCCTGGCTTGAGAGGGCAGCAGCACATCTGTTCCCTTCTGGTGACTAAAGGCCCCGATCCTGCAATCTGATGCACACGGATGGGTTTGCAGCACCTGTGCAGAATCTCGCTGACTTCTCTGGGACTGTCTGTTGGTGCAGGACATTGGCTCCAGGAATCAGAGCACAGGACTGGGAAATAGGTCTTCATGGCAAAGTACTTTGTAAAAAGGGAGGTTAGCATAACATGAAGAGCAATGTAAGCATGCTCAAACCTGCAGAGATCATACCCACAGAAAAGCTGGGAAAAAAACCCATACCAATACACACCTGGCTCATTTGGCAGAAGCCAAGCTATGCCAACTTTTTCACCAGCCAAAATAGTTCTGTTGGGTGAGACTTTGTTGACATTACTGTGGAAGAGCATAGCACAAACAAAATCCATCTGCTACAGTAGGGCATTTTAAACGCTGTCTAGGTCACGATCATTTAAACTCTTCCTGTGACTTGTGCCCACTAGCACTCCCCTATCACTACTTGCAGGTCATCTGGGCTCTGGCATTAAAGATGACTGAGCTTCAGAGTTATTCCCCTCCTGACAGGGAAATAACTTAACTAAGTTCATATTCACTGGCTTTAAAATCATGCCTGAGATTGTATGGCTAGAAAACTCTATTCTGCTACTCCAAGAGAAGGAGAAAATACCTAAATTCATTCACTGGGCCACTGTCTGTCTTACTTACGCACACTCTGCTTTCAAGGTTCAGATGGGTTTCAGTGTGCTGAGCATGCTTGCCCACTTGCCTTCCCTTCTGCCCTTTCCGACCAGCTGACCCTTGTGGTGGGATTCCCAGAAGCAGACCGAGGCTTGCACAGAGCTCCCGGAGAACTCAATTTATACAGACTTTGAAGGAAAATAATTTGTTCTAAAACGTAAGGAACTGCACACGCATTTCTCACTATCAGGCTAGCATCTGTTGTTCTGACTGCTGGAGGTACACAAAGGACTTTTCTCCTAATAACTCATGTTTGTATTTATTCCCGGGAAAGTACAGTCACTCTGATGGAGGAATGCTCGATGGTGTGTCTGTCTCTTACCCGCAGTGCTAAGTGCCTACCAGCCACATACTAACTACTGTGACTGCAAGTATGGTGCGCTCTGTTGCTTCCTTCTGCATGCAGGCATCCTGCTGCCTTTGGTGGGGGCTTTTCTCACATATGGGACTCAGGAGAAGGAAAGGCCCAAGAACTGGATGAAGATGAAGCAAAAGATAATACGGCTGGCAGCCTTCCTCTCCTTTGGCAGCCTGTTCCTGTTCTGCAACAAGCCATGTTGAGAAAGGCCTGTTTTCTGCATAGACGAGTGTTAGCACTGTGCTAACCTCAGTCAGTTGACAACAATGTTCGTAATGGATCCTGAGGCAATCTCTCAGGTATACTGGTCCCAGACCATTTATGGATTAAAGAGGTCTCAGACCTTGAACATAACTTGATACTCTTTGACAAGTTAGTCATACAGCAGAATTCTCACTGCAAATGTCTGCCATTTCACACAGCTGAAATTTGATAAATGCTGCTCAACCACATAAAGCTGAAAAAAGCAACCACTTTATTATAAATGCATTTTTAGTGCATTTCTCACAATAACAGCAGTTACAAAGGGCAGAAGGTGCTGTCCCACATCATTCTAATATTCTTAGATTTAAAAAAAAAATTTTCTCCCTTCCTTCTTACCAATACTTCCATGAGACTGGGAGAATGTAATAATGAAAACACAAAAATCTTCCTTGGAAAAACGCAGAAGAAATCTCTATAATGTGAAAGCAAGGAGGTTACTTTTTGAGGATGGGTGGTGGTATCAAGCATGTCAGGAGAGCAAACTAGAAACTGTCATAAATATAAACTCTTCACACCTGAAGTGTAGATTAGCAGTAGAAAACCTGTCAGCATGGGATTGCAACATGTACATACATGAAGAAAGCAACAAGCTAGAGCACAGCTGTACACACTGTGTCATCCTAGACTAGCACTGTAATTCTCTACTAGTGATAAAAAGGAGTGATTAGCTTCACAGCACTCTAGCCTAGTGTTAGCGTTCTCCGATTTAGTTCTTGGTTGTGAGAGACAAACTGAACAAAATATAAATGCTTCTAGTGTAACCCTTATTCACTAGTGTTACTGAAGGTACAAATCCAGGAAAAAAATTCAAAGCCTAAACCTTACACAGCAATGGTTGCGTTGCAAGGAATAGGCACTGCTTCCAGGAAGTCCTGAGTATGCTGAACACCAGTAGCATGTGCTATTTGTGCAGCATCATCTTCCCATCTTCCATACCAAACAGACGAGATTTGTAACTGTAGCAGATTACAAAAGAAAACTGAGAAGTCGGAGAGCTCTCACATATTTCAACACAGCTTCTTAGCCATTTACAAAGCAAAAATGGAGAGGGAGATTCAAGAAAGCCACAAACTCCCTCTCAAGTGAATCCACAGAACAGATTCTTTGTGGTATGCTGGAAGCAGATCATCTTTCTGTACCTCTTCTGCTTATTCACAGAGAGACTGTTTACAGTGCACGCAGCACAGCTGCATGATTTTTGAAGCTTGTTCTGAAATCTGGGGTGGGGTGGGTACGTGTGTCACAAAAATGCCTTATTTAAAACCCAAATAAAACCTGTACTTCAGAATCCCCAATTGATTTCATATTCTTTGAAATGGAATCCACCGATCCAACTTTGGCACAATGCTTGCTCTTTAAAAAAGGAAGGAAAATAATCACTATCAAAAGGCTAAATGCCGTTTTAAGACTTAATATTTTAGAAGCTTACCTTGCAGCCTTCACATGTAATGACACCATAATGGATTCCTGATGATTTGTCTCCACAGATCTTGCATGGAATAATTTCAATTTGAGCTGCAACAGAAGCACGCAACCAGTTAATTACATTTTCTTTTAAACACCTTATAAAAGCATTCCCTGATCAGCATTTGTACAGTGAAAACTAATAACCTGCTAAACATTATACTACATTAACTATTCATTGCTGAACTGCAAGGGTCCCCTAGAGCTTTGGACTAAATTATGGCTGCTCGTTATATAATAGCTTTTGGGTTATTGAAATGGGTCATTTGAGAAGGTGTTTAAGAACCCACAAGAAGGCTAGAATCAGCATTTCAAAGCCAAAAAGAATAGGAGAGCTCACATTTTGGCCAAAGAGCTAAGATGACACTAGAAAGGTTTCTTCCGATCTTATTCATGTGAGAACATAAAAGGTAATTCTAAAGTTTGTCCTGCCTGAAAATGAACGCAACACCTTTACCAGATGGGTCACCATCACGCCATCCGGTTCACATGACTGGCCAATCCTAAAGCGAAGTAACAAGGTAAATAGCAACTGCATTTTACACAAGAAATCCAAAATTCACGTTATCTGAATTGAAAGTGAATTATCGGTACATATTTGTGTATTAGCTACCACAGAACAAATGAGGGAGGAAAATACAGCAGTATTCTAGTCAACTTACAAAAACAAAGGAGTCAGTGCGGCCTGGAAAATGCCATATGAAAGCCCTGATTTGCACGATATGAAAGCCCTGATTTTTTAAATTCAACTTCGTACATATAAAACATACCTACTGAATTCAGTTTAGCATGTGACAAAACTCCCTGCATCTACCTCTAAATCACAGCACTTTCCCATCTGAATACATGGATTTAAGAAGGGACTCTTGTATGCTCAGGAATACCTCTTCAACTGCTTTTGGGGTGTATGGCTGCAGTCATTTTGCTAGCAAGTCTCTTTGGATAGGACCGTGCTGAGGCAGTGCTTTACAGTATCAAAGACCAGCAGTCCACATTTTACATACGCTTGCACGTGCTCACACAAACACAGGCTATACGCATTAGACAGATAACCAAAAAATCCCAAGAAAGCACTTTCTCTGATGCGGTGGTGTCAGGATCAGGCTACATCAGTTTTCCTGAACTGGCTTAGTCCGAACAAGAGTGCAAATGCAACTCTTGCTGTGTCTCTAACTATGACATATTAACAATCAGAAGTACTGTTAATCTCCTGTGAGGAACTGAAATCCAACACGAGATATCCAATTGTTTTATTTCTCATCCAGTTTATGGCTATCCAGACTCTGACGACACATAAAATCGCATCTAATACTGTCTTACAACGCATTAGCTTAACTTTAGTTGTACTCTTAACACCGTTTTCAATAAGTCATGTCCACTCTTATAAACATTGCATTTTACATGCCATTAAATCCCAAACCGGCTGCTTATTATTAAACCAGAATCACCTTCCAATGCTACTGTGTGCTCTGCTTCATTGCAGCCCGACATCATAGCTCAGGATCAGGCCAAAACTGTAAGATAACTATAAAATAGAAGACCGGAAGACTTTTTAGCACAGCACTGACTGTGCTAAAACACTCCTTCAAAATATTCTCCAGACGACGTCAAATGCAATGCTCGGAGCAGCTGAGCAGCACCTGAATAGCACCCATTTGCTCCCAGGAACTTAACAGCAGCTAAAATGCTCTGCTGAGGAAAGGAGTGCCCCGCAGCTACAGGACTACATTGCTGTTTTCCTGACAGTTCCATATCAGCAGCTTTCAAAATATTTTCATACAGCAAGATACCACTTGCATCTGCTTCCACCATAAGGATCTTTGCATTCTTGACCTTTAATCCCCCACCTTCCCTGCAGCAACAAAATGATCGGCTGAAATTAAAAGGTCTGTTTAGGACACTTAAGGAAGCAAATACTTCTTCCCTGCAGTCCTCCAAAAACTGCCTTAATTTCACTTTGCTCTCAGCTAACACATTAAACACAATGGAGCAGGAAGTGAACTAATAAAAGGGAAAAATAAAGTGTATGCTATTTTATTAATGCCTTACATTAATTATTACTAGAGCATCATATGTCTACCAACAAAGCTTTGATCAGAACAGGTAGCATAACCCCACTTTACATCAACAAATTGAACAACAGTCTGAAGTTCACAGAAACTCAAAATTTGTATAATGTGCAGTACAAATTCAGAGAGCAATCCCGTGGGCAAAATCCAGAACAGACCTACCCATTCCCAGTTGTGCCTTTTCAAGGTGTGATTATTTTGCTACCCTGCTACAGTGAATCAGCGGCCTTCTCCAACTCCTTTGACAGGGTAGTAACAAGGCTTATCTCAACAGCTACATGGCAATGTGTTTTTTATATTTCACTTTTATATACATAATTACTGCCTTATTTTGAATAGGTATGATATAATTGGATCTTGTTTATGTACTATCTCCAGCACATTAGTTAAATCACCCATGAAGCCTGTCTATGCAATCTCTATTTCTTAAGCAACAGGACATTTGCAGAGTGTTTCTGAAGGAATGTAACGTGCCTTCAAAGTGATGGCCTAAAGCTAGGTTACTAATAGTCTAAAAGGTGCCATAATTAGTCCCAAATGCATTTTCCAGGGTGCTTTACTGTTAGGAGAGAATCTCCACAGATCCACAAGCTCCAGCTACACTGGCATTTGCTGCCCATTGTGTGTATGAGCAGCAGCACCAGATCAGGTATAGTTTTACAATTCCAGATTTCCTCAAATTTACAACATCTTCAGGGTACTTACTTTCAATTGAGCATGCAGCATTTAAAACTTTGACTTATAATTTTACTCTGATATACAGGACAGCGGGATGAAACTCAGAAGCATAAATTGCTTGGGACTGCCACAACCAATTGTATTAAAAATTAATGCACAGAAAGACATCAGATAAATTACTGCTCCACGTGGTTGCCTTTGCAAATCAACTCATTGAAATGGAATCCCTGTCGCAAGTTCATACACTTTCCATATAGCATGAAAGGACTTAGATACTTTAAACTTACTAAATGCAAATTGCCTGTGCCAAGATTATGCATTTTTCTTACGAGGGTGAAAATATTTTCCCTACTTTTAACTTTGACATGCAAATATGTACTTGCTAAAACCTTGTTCTTATGCAAACAAGGCAGGTGGGAAATATTTTTACACGTCAAGAATATGTTCCAACTTGGCTTCTCACATTCCCAGAGTTACTTAAAGCTTCCTACTGTGCTCACATTAATTGTACCTGTTCTGTGCTTACATATATTTGTATGTTATATTTTCCAAGATTATATAAAATACTCTAATTCATGCTTTAGACTAGAATTAGCCTAAATTACAGTTTACAATTTCTGTCTCCTGGGGTGGCGCTCAGACTGATTCTGGTTCATGCATGAGCAAATTATTTCTTAGATATGAATTGCAGAAAAAAATAAACTCTTGTGGTTGCTTAGAAACCGCTACAGATACCCAGGTGACAGATGTAGTTTGTATTCCTAGATTAAAGGCCTAAGAATCTTTCACACCCTGAAATAACAGTGCTCCAGAATACTACCAAGGATGTCCTGTGCCACAGCCAGCAATGAATAGGAACAAAAGCCCAAACAAACCACCAAGAGCAACAAATGCAAGCTCAAGCACAGAGACCTGCCACAAGCATTGAACAAGTTGCTACAGAAATGGCTCCCGAGAGAGAAAAGTGACCGCTAAGGGCTGGAGGTAGTAATCATTACAAGGTGATGTCAAACACAAGGCAAACTCATCTCCATAGGAAAGGGCACCTGACATCTGCTAAGACCTCTCAGCACACGTGACTTTAACACGTAGCTACTCCTATCACTGGAACGTCCGGTGACCTTCCTTCTGCTGTAACGTCATATGATCTTCATTTTACAGCAGGAATACTGAGTGCGGACTCTTTGATTTGCTCAAAATCAGACAGAACAGGAACTTGAGCCCCAGTATACAGGGAAAAAAAGCCTGTGTTTTTCCCCTGAACCCTTCTTCTTCCTCCATCCACTATGTCTTCACTTGGCAATTGTCTGAAGTAGCTCTGGCATGCTTAATTACATGATTGCCTCCACCTAATTCCTAGTGAACGTGCCTACCAGACAACCAGAGAGAGCGCTAAACATCTTTTGTTGGCATCAGGAACAGAAGAACATGCCTTATTCCCTCTTACTCCAGGCTTCACTTCTTCCCCCAAATCTGGAACAGTTTCGCTGGGCTTGCCTGCCTTTTTCAAGCTCCGCCTCTGCCCCAACCCTCTAGACAGCCCCTCCCTCTTTATTAATTCCCACATCATGAAATGCTGCTTTATTCCTTGTCCGGTTTGAGCAGTAGAGGAGGAGAGATCTAATTCTGTATTTGTAAGGAAATGCTCTGTACAAGCTCATCAGAACCTTTAGTTTCTTCCTTCCTAACTCCTTGGGCAGCCTCCAATCAGGACAAGAGCCCATACAGCCACGTAAAGACGGGGGATCTTTCTCCCCAGTTCTGCCATTTAAGTAGAAACACACTGAGCCTCAACACAGGAAAGCGTATTACCAGTCCACCCTAAAGAAAACATTTTTCAAAAGAAAAAAATGTTTTCCAAAGACAGAAGTTTTCTCCTCCCCATTGGTATGTCTGAATGAAATGTTTGTTTCTAGTGAATTAATTGTCTTGGGGTAGAAAAAGGATTTTCCCATTCCTCCACCTGCTTTCACACTGTTATTTTAAAATTGTACATTCACACAGATCATGTTATTTTTTCCAATTTGTAACAGGTATGAAACCTCCGATTTGGTAGCCTGGGAAGGACTTTTCAATGGAAGCAAAAATTGGTCCCCATTCGTGCCTTTCTAGGTGAGATTCACCTAGCTGACCTGAACTATCTTGAAACTTGGGTAATTATCTGAAGTTAATGGTCTTATCTGCTTCTAGAGTGATGAGGAAGGGAGGAAGAAAGAGAGAGAAAAAGAAAGGGTGGGAGAAAGCAAGAAGGAAAAAGGGAGAAGGGGCATGATTCATCTCATTCAAGACAAGCAAGATGAACCCCTGAGTGGAGATGCCTCCTCTTCACTCGCCAGAGAAGGAATTTAATGATACCTTAATTACAAGCCTAACTTTTACAAGGTGAAAGTCAGGTGAGTCCTACTGCCTCTTACTATTTCTGAATTCAAAAATTAGCATTTTCTGGAAAGGAAAACCTGTGTAGGAAGTGCTCCCTTCCCCTCCCGTGGTATATAGGGTCCCAATCGCCTGTGTACACTGGCACCATTGAGATAAGAGCATTTCTATGGAGTTCCCCATCACAGCTCCTACCCTTCAGCTCTCAAGGCAGCAATATCAAGAAACCCCAGGTATACCCATTCCTTTTTTACTCAGTAAAGATGGACTTAAGCACATACTGGTTAGTCTGCCAGACCAGTCTCTATTTCTTAAAACCTCTATGGGCACCAAGCATCCTTCTCCGATGCACTGGCTTTCTGGGGAAAGCACCCTAACCAAAATTGCTAGCTGAACTGACGACTTTCCTCGAGGCTAGACGTGGAATAAGTTCAACAGCCAGGACTGCGGCTGGGATCACCTGGGTCTCAGGGTACTGCTTAAGAAGTTATCCCTTCTTTGACTGCAAGAAAGGTTTAAATTCCTTTCCCTGAACATGGCTCGCCTGTCCCCCGCTTCATGGGGTATGTACAATTTTGCAGCTAATTCAGAAGGGCTTTGAAATAAATATGATACATATACAAACTGGGCTAACCTGCTTCTAAAGGGATGCAGTTTATGCCAGACATCACTGCTAGTGCCGTTTGTAAGTATATTGATTAAATTAGGAGGCGTACATATTCACTGACATATTCATACATATTCATTGACTCAAACAAGGATACTGCATGTAATGTGGTATTTAAAGCAACATAATATCTGATCACAAACTGAATTAACAAGGAATGATTTTACTATATAATATTCTAATCTTCCTGCATTTTCAGCTTCATTACCTAAATAATTTGCTCTGTCATGTACCCTAAGTAATTTGAGCTGGCTGCAAATTACTTGCCTCTGAACACCTGCAGCTTACAAATGCTGCAGTTCTACTAAACTGAAAGCTAGTGGCAGCACAGTTCTGCCCATTCCATTAATATACTATGTTAAGGGACCATCTGTCCACTCATATATATTAAAATACTTAAACCCCCTGTACTTCTAAGGATGATGGCTGGTTGGTAGACATCTGAGCCATTTTTAGAACACACAGTAAGTGTTTTGATCAAGAGCTGATGGAATTTACCAGCCCACTCCTTGTGTGAAAGGTTTGTTTATTCTATATACAATCCCCACCGTAATGGCATTCTGACCACAAGCAGGTCCGCTGGAGATTGCAGTGATACAACTAGTAACAAGTAGCTCCAGAGAAGAACTAACAAAGCTTGGTATCCTAGAGCTTTGTGTCTCATGATTGGATTTTCTGGGGTCCAGTAAGGTTGAAATTCCAGCAGAAGCCTTCCCAGCACTCGGAACATTCCTTGTGTCTTCCTCTCCTTTACAGATTCTCCTAACTGTAGCTGAGCTTAGGCTGCGCAGTGTCCCCCAGTGGGGTATTAGTTGGGTATCTTTCTGGGTATGTTTTTCAATTTTCATGAAACGTGTAGGAACACATCTTTGGGACTGCTGATGCTCTCGAGCTTGGCTGAAATGGTTTTGGAAATGAGGAGGATTGGGGTGATGGGCAAAAAAACCCAGACAAACACAAACAACCTCTCCAAACCTTGTTTCCTTAGGAAATCACACTAGTAATAAAATAAAATAAATACTGAGGTTATGCTGGTACAAATCCTTTGAAGTCTGTGGGTGTGATGGGTGGAGTAGAAACGAACATGGCCACCAACGTATTAATTAAAAGTAAAGTATGAGCAACACCTCAAACACACAAGGCAGAAATGCCGCAATTGCCAAGACTAGCTCTTTGGGCCTGAACGCAGCTGGATCCCTCTTAGTAGGTCACTTGATACTATGCAGCACTCCATTAACGCTAAAAACATTTGGCTTCAAAGAGTATTAAAGGAGATGCACGATAAATAGTACGGAACAGCCTGAGCACTTTTGGGGTTTGCAAGACTGACTTGTAGGAATAAATCTAAATTCTTTCAACCTCTGTAACTGATTTGGACACATTGAAGGGAACAGTGCAGTAGGAGCTCATATTCTCATGCCAGGATCACTGACACTTATGTCTATTGTCTTTCTTTAAGCCAAGAAATCTTACTTACACAAATTTTAATTTAAAGAACTAAAGCTCTGCTATGACATGAAGCGCTGACTTCAACAAAGACACTTGAACGTCTAATGAAAGAAGGCTATATGGAAAATGGTTTGGATTCTCCAACAGGCAAAACTATTTATGCAAAGTTGTTGTGGTGAGGTCTCTATGTATATTTTTAATGTTTTATTCAAATAGAAAATTGCTGAAAAACCTTAATAGACCATCATAAAATTCTTATATAAAAAGATTAAAACAAAAAGAAATCCCAACACAAACAATCTAGCACTTCTGCAAGTGTTTAGGAGCACAAAAAAGCTAAAAACTGACTGAAGATTTTCAGAGGAACTCAAGAGAGATGATATTTGCTCCCTCTCGGTCATGTGTGCAACACCAAGTGATTTTTATTTTCCTTCTGTATAACAGTCTTATCTCTCTCCACTGTCTTGGCTTTATCCATCCAGAAATATTCTCATTCTTTGTTGACCCAGCAATGTAAGTTGGTATCTCAACATTTGTATCACCAAGCAACTGAAGGCTTATTTCTTCTTGTACTTTTGAGGAAAAAAGACCAGCAATCTTGTTTGCAGGTGAAAACTAGGTGATTTGATTTCCCTTGTTGAAGGAATGACATGTAGAGACAACTCTAGCTTGGGACTCTGGTCACATTGTGAAACCATACCACAGACCAAACTATAATATCAAACCACTGAACTACAAGCCTAGGCTCAAAATAATCAGAACTGCCACATCCAGATGTGTTCAGTTGTCCAAGAGCACAGAAAAGTAGTTCTTTGGAGAATCAATCTCTCGTTACCTCCCAGGGCATACAACTAACATCTTCCCAGTTTGTGAAGTCCAGAGAGTTCTGAAAGCTCCAGCTTTGTTACTACTTTCATGAACTTAAATGAAACACAAATCATGAAGATGGCTGAAATACACACCAAGAGATGTACACTGTAGCAAGACAGAGAATAACGATGTTCTTTTGAGGAAAAGATAAAACCAAGAAAAACTGAAGCACCAACTCTGAATATAAATTCTCTCTCTTTATAGTGGAGGAGAAGATTCATTCACTAGACACAACACACAGGCACAGTAACAAGACATAGTAACCAACCTTACTGGCAAAGAAAAAGAACTGGGAAAGAACAAAGGGAAAATTGTTACTATGCAATGTCCTACGCATTTCAAAACCAAAGCATTTGAAGACTAGTTTGATTATTTCAGTATGGTCAGAAGAGACTTCCAAATTTGTCCCATAATATTTTGACTTCTCACTTTCTTTCTTGGTGGCTCAGGTGCTTATGGATAAACATTTAACCATTTTATTCCCTTCTTCTTCTCTGGCTGAAAATTAACCGTAGTTATACTGGCTATGATGCACACAATTTGGAGTATGATTACTCTGAAGACTAGGCTAAATGTAGTTCTTGTTAAATAAAGCAATTCAGAAAAACAGTTTTTCACAAGAAAAGGAAACACGCTGACACTGCAATCATGTGACTCTCTTTAATGAAATATAATACAGTTTTAATCAAAGCCCTGAACTGCATGTCAAGAAATAGATACTATAATCCTCATTCTAGTGCTGATTTGCTGTGTGAATAGGGATGCTAGTTGGTGTCTCATTTCCTCTATCTACGTAATCAGAATAATTGTTCTTTACCTCTATCTACGGATATTTTAGGTGACTGGTACTTACTGGCAAAACTTGGGTCTTGGTCTTATGAGCTAAGAAACTAGCAAGCAGACCTCCAGACAAACAGATCTCCAGCGATTTGCATTGCTTAGATAAAAGTTGCCACAAAACTATACAACAGGACTGCTAGTTGTCTGAATTTTGTTAAGTTTCCTTTTTTAACTTAAAAACAAAGCTTATGGGTTTAATTACACAGCTATGAAACATTGCTCTTGACAAAATTACACAAAACACAAGTTTTAGAAGCAACATAGGTGTGAGCTATTACCACAGTAGCTGCCAACACTGACTTTTTCTGCTCCGATTTGCTACTGCGTTTATTCAGTAAGCAGCAAGCTAGTGCTTATGTCAGTCCATGCTGTATGTTTTTACAGGATTTTAGAGCTCACTCAGGTTTTGACATCCCTAACTTCTTCCTACAGATAACCACTAACCTGGGGCATTTGGAAGAGGAACACCTACAGCAGAGGCATAAGCCCAGTTCTGCTATGATACAATCTATACCATGCCACTGTGCTGCTAGAACAAACCCATGCGTATTGTCTGTCGAATAAAACAAAAAAGAAGTGAGCTGGTAGGCCAAGACACATGTGCACCTTGAGGCAGGGAAATTGCCCTTATATGCTCAATCACACTGAGGTTTCTCGTAGTCTTTGCAACTTATTTTTCTCTTACATTGGGAAAAGCAAATCTACACCAATTTCTCCTTCCTGGTGTATGTTGGTCTTTCATTTTGTAGTATTAATGGAGAGGAAAACAGGAAGTGAAATCTGCAGGAGAACATAATTCAAAGTACATTTATTTGCTGGGGCTAGCTGGACAACACTAAATGCATTCTCCCCCCTCCCACCAAAAAGAAACCTGTGCCGAAAAGCTTAAATGTATTTGTACTTCTGTCCAACTTCCCAATTCTCTGGACGACACTAATAAAGACTTCATTTTAATAAAGAAAGTCTTTTCATAATGTAGTGTTTCAGAGTGAAAATCTAAATTACCTCTGACATTCGCTCCACAGATTAATGCACAGAGCCCCCATTTTATATGAAATTTCCTACTCTCAAGTGTTGGACCTGGCCTTCTGAAGATGGGAATTTGTTAACTCAAATGCTGCCCTCCCATCTTCTTTTCCCTAATTAAGTGTACTGGCTTAGGGGAACATCTCAATATTTCTGTTTATTTACTTGCAGTAGGAAAACAAAGAACTTAACCAACCACTCATCAATTTTAAGCACCACTTCAGCAAGTCAGCTACAAGTATCACAGCACAACAACCTTTACTTGAATTATTTTTCATAGGTTGCAAACAGTCTTAAATGATCAACACTTTGAAGGCAATCATTTTAGTCCCTATTACAAAGCGTGTAGTTACTGTATGCAGGATTATGAGACTAAATTACTTGCTAGCTAAATTACACTAGTGTTCATTAAGGAAAGATCTTCTACTAGTTTTTTAGAACAGTGGTAAAAGGGTACTTAGAGAGTCTTAGACTTCCTTTTATACAATATGAAATCTCCATCATCTGACTTTGTTAAGAAGCTATGTACATTTGTGCTATTCATTTGCAAAACTACATCTCAGTTCAATGGTCTCATTAGGCTATCTACTAGCACAAATCAAATGACACCTACAGTTACTAGATTAAAAAAAAACAAAAACAAAAAACAAACCACCTGGGAAAAGCTAATCACTTGCAACATGGTGTCAAAATTATTAATAATTTCAACTAACTTCATTAACAAGGTGACAGGCTTCGGAATCGTTAAAAGGACATTAGGTCAATGAGACTACAGCACCAGCTAACTGTGGATAACACTGCAATGTTATTCCTTCTATTCATACGCACGTAGCTTTCAGATCAAGCATTAATAATTCCTGATACTACTACTTAGAAGGTTGTCTCTGATTAGCAACCCATCACCACCAGATGTTCTCTATCACAATGCACACACTTTCCTTTATACTTAATATTTGGCCAAGTCAAGTTCCACTTTACAGTCAGTTCCTCAGAGATAGCAACAGTCAGTTTGGAAAAAGAAATATGGAATGAACTCGGAAGAGGTAACAAAGCAGGGGGGAATCCAGTAAGGTAAGTGTCCCTTTAAACAAAGTGTTTGTCATGATTCAGCTTTGTCCTACCACTTTGCCAGGCTGCACAAATTTTATTAAGGGTTTGGCCTCTGCAGAAATTGCAGGATGTATCACTGCGTATATTGAGAAACGAGACTTTGTACAATTAAGTTAAAGCCAGGCAAACATGGCTGGTGCAGAAGCCACTTCCTTACAAGAGAGCTGCACTTTGATGAAAAACCACTCAAAACCTGAATTTACTTCTAGAAGAAAAAGTTGCAGGAAAAAAAATAAATGTATTTCACCCAGCCTAGAAACTCCATCATTCTGAGGTGACTACACCTGCATTTTTAAGATTTTTTCTTTTTTTTTTTGGCTGTACATGAATTTGATGCCATTAAAAAGGCTTCCTTTGATGCTGAATGCCAAGTAGAATCATTAGTTTCTCACAAAGGTGCACTCTAAATGTCTAGTTTAAATTTTCATTTTCAGATGATTCATCTAAGAGATGAACAATAACAACCAAAACCAACTTCAGAACTCTAAACAGTAAAACACTTTTTAGCTGCACTCACTCATTTATTAACTCCCTCCAACACCTCCTTCCTGGATTCACACGGCAGCCAACACTGAGCATGAATTCTGCAACTCCTTCTGTGATACACAGCTACTGGAAGCAAACCACAACCAAACCTCACAAAAGAATTTTTTCTGAAGTCTGTATCCTGCATCTTTCTAGTTGATACAGTTGCCCACAAAAATGTTTTTGAAAATTACAAGCTTGTGAAAAGAAAAAGTCTAGCAAAAGCTCTTCCTTTGCCACAATTAGATTAGGTGCTATGACCTTCATTAAAACCCTTTCTTTTGCCTACTCATTTCATAGCATTTAATTTCCTGCCTCTCAGTGATTAAACCAACTGAAAGGTAGTAGATAAAGCAAGTTTGCTTGCTGTTTCAAACAGATATACTAATGTTTTACGCTTAAAAAGCTTTCAAAGTGTCTTCAGACACTGATTAACAAACATTGTACATAAAACCATGTCTGATGTCAGACTGTGGCAGCAGATATGTGACTGAAACTTAGTACAACAGCTCTGTTGCAATGCTGTACGCACAGGATACCTCCATTGCATACATTAAGGAAGCTTAAAGTTAAGCTTCACATATTTAAACACTAACAAAGTCTACTTAATGGCAGCCTTCAAAATGACAGCGGCCTCCTAATCTGCTGGAGATAAAGAAGTGCCAAGATTAATGATTACATAAGTGCATCGCAGAGCCCAGAAACAATAATCAGCTCTTCTGTTGTTATTTGTGTACAAAGGCTATTAGAGTCATCTGACATTCCAAAATCCAATTTAAAGTTGTTAAACCCCTTTCATGTACTTATTTGAGGTTGGAAAATGGAGAGGTTCGAAAAGGGAAAGGAAGGGTTTGATTTCCTAATTCTTTTCCCCAAGCCAAATCTCTCTTTAACAAAAGCAAAAAAATAAGCTTTTAAACAATGCCTGGAGTAACCAATATTGCTGTTGAAAGAATAATACCAATAAAACCCTAACATACTTAGATAGAAAATTTTAAAATAATGACTACAAGCAAACCAAGTAACTATTCCATAGGGAAAGACCCCCATTGAGTTGAGCATGTCACCGACATCGGCTGCACAACTCTGACAAAAGAGGCCATCTTCGGCAAATCAGCAGGGTGAGAAACCAAAGGTGCTCAGGCACCAAACACCCATCTCTGTCTAGTAATGGACTCGGTGAGAATTCATTCTTTGGATTCATATTGGCACAGTATTGTTTGCAAGACACCAGACTGCTCTTTGTGAAATAAGGCAAATGACAGGTCTGACTGCAGCTTCTCCAAGTATCATGCAATCAATTCTTTTTCCACAAATATCCTTCAAAATTCCAAACAACCCTCTTCGTTTCCGGCAGAAGACTGAAAAGCACGTTCAAAACCAAAACGAACAAATTGGTCTTCTCCTGGTTCCTACGTTGCTCCTTCGCCTCCACAGATGACACAGAGAATGGGACTGGAAAAAAAGGTAGCTACGTCCCTGCCCTCTCCATCTGATCGATGGGTCGAGCTTCCCCCCCCCGGGCTGACTGCACAAGCAGGACAGCCCAGCAGCTGGGAGCTTTGTCAGCAGCCATGCGTACAGCGGGTGAACGGGCACGCTGCACGTCGTGCTTGCCTCTCAGGGGAGCCATCAATTACAATCCCATTTGTAGCACAGATCACTGCAGCCCTGAACGCAGAATTCTCCACCGGCTTCAAAATTCACAGAAAGGGCACCTGAGCAGGCCCTGGTTCTCAGACAGGAGGGGTGTATGTGGCAGACAGACCTACGGATGGACTGCTGCAACTTGATCTTGTGGGCGATGAGCTGGGCCTTGTGCTGAAACGGCAGTGGCAGCAGCCGCTGCCCTCCTGGGGAAAAGAGTAGTCCGGGAGCAATCAGCCTCTGGAGACCACAGGCCCCACTCCATCAGCTTGGTGGTGACTTTCTCTCCTTGTATCAAGAGAGAGGTGAGGTGACAGCTGTGATTCAAGCTAATGAAGGTAATCACGAGAATACGTGTAAAGGAAGGGCAAGATGCCGACTGTCACAACTGAGCTCGCGTAGCGGCAGATCCGAGGCAGGCTCTCTCCTTCCCTGTTGTGACATCGGTAGTAAAACAGCCTCAGTTTCTTGTACAGCAGAACAGAACCATTATGGACGATGTGCAGAAGTTTTTCCTTTAGGGCTGCAAAGTGATTTTCTAGTGTTCCCTAAGGTAAAGTCAATTAAGCGATAACTGCATCTGTGCAGAGAGTATTCAAAATGCTAATACCCCCACCCAGATAAGTCTTCAACTTTGCCTGCTTATATTTATCTCCAGCTCTTAGAAATTATTGCCGTGAATGCTCCAGTGCCTTCACCCATTATCTTTGCAATCCTGCCTCTTCCTAACAAAACGGCAAGAAGCACAATGCGTAAGAGCTGTACCACTCTGACCACACTAGGGAGTAAAATGATACAAGCAAAGAAGTATCAGCTGATCTATTGCAGTGTAGCTACTGGCATATTTTGCTGCTCTCAAAGTTCGTTCAGCTTTTCATCTAACCTATAGAGGTAAGAAAATCTGCTATGCCATCAGAAGTTCACATGCTATAGAAATAACAGCAGTTTGCATCATGAATTATCTAACACGATTTATCGCTCAGGGAAAAGAAAAGCTATCATGTTTGGTGTTGTGCCATTTGGCCATCAGTCTCTAAAATTTTAATGTTTGTTATCTTTGCAATGGAGATAACATAATGCTGGTCTCAGGCACCTGGCTCTAAGATGGCTTCCTTACCTCAACATGGCATGACTCATGTTATGCAAGTCTCTGGCCACACATGTTCAGTGTGACCCCGTGTTTTTAAGTGAAAATACCCCCACATTGAAGCTGAAAAACCCAGTACTGAAAACAAAGGAACTTGATGATGTGCTGACTTACCATCAACATCTATATGAATGCCTTAATACTTTATTACTTGCATTTATAAAAATCACAAAATTGCAAAATGGCCACCAAAAAACCCCACACAGAGAATACTGACATCTTTTCAAACAAGTCTGACAGTACAGACTGTCCCACAGTCTGGGCAGAATACACGCATTGGGTAGAATACGAGTACGAACAGGAGATTACAGAATAAAATGACTGACAGTCAACTATTGCTAAATGCATTTGACAGATTAAAAGGAAAAACCCGACTTGCTTCATGTGGTTAACACTAGGTTCTAAAGGCCAAGTCACCCAAAAAGGTAGAAGCTGACAAGTAGTGAATGTATTGGATTTGTGTTTCCTCAAATAATGGAGTCTTGATAAAAGTTAGAAGAAAATAATAGAATCAGCACCTGTATTATTGCAATCATTTTATCCAAAGACAATCCAAATCATTTAATGAGCTAAGCTTCATCACTTTGTCAGGACAAGAAAACAACCTTGTAACCAGAGCTGAATGAAGCCATACAATAACTTACCAAGAATGACGAACATAATCTCTCAACCCTTTCAAGACGGTCTTTACCCATCATTCATAGAATCATTTAGGTTGGAAAAGACCTTCAAGATCATCAAGTCCAACCATCATCCATGCCCACTAAACCATGTTCTGGAGTGCCTTGTCTATGCGCTTTTTGAATACCTCCAGGGATGGTGACTCAACCGCTTCCCTGGGCAGCCTGTTCCAATGTCTGACAACCCTTTCAGTAAAGAAATTTTTCCTAATATCCAAGCTAAACCTCCCTTGCCGCAACTTGAGGCCATCTCCTCTCGTCCTATCTCCAGCCACCTGACAGAAGAGACCAGCACCCACCTCACTACAACCCCCTTTCTTGCTGATGTTTCTTTCTATGCTTGTGTTCCGCGTGCATGAGAAAACAGACAAGAACGAACGCCAGGGAACTCCAAATTACTACAGTTTTAACACTGTACTATTTTAAAAGCCTCACTCACACACACAGTCAGTTACTATCCTGTCCTTGATAAAGACCCAAAAGGTTTAACCAGAACTCCCCCATTCCTATCAAAGCATAACTTTGATTATCCAAAGCTCCCAGGGGACAAATGGAAGCAGAGATAAGTGAGGGAGCAGCCAGAGGTCTTCTGAGAATAATGCAAGTGAGAGGAGAGGAAACAAATTCCACAAAGCCAAACTGTTGACTCAGCCCAGCCCTAAAGTTTCCCTATTCCTGAATGGAGCATTCATTAAGTAAAATAAGCTTCTCTAAGCAAGCATTCCAAATGATTGTAAAAACTATCTGACAAAGTGAAGAATTATTGTTCGTTTTGGTACTTGACTCTCCAGAGAGAAAGAGACAGCTGTTGTTCTTACTGTAGCAATTTATTAACCAGCAACACAGCTCTAACAATGCTCCTGGTAGTGTCTCAATGGTTAACAAGCAGCCAGATTCTTTCCAAATCTATGATTCCCAAAGTATTATTCAGAAAACATTGCTAGAAAAAGTTCCAAACTGAATAAAAAATACAAACAGATATACCACAAGCCTTAACATTGGGGCAGAACATCCATGTAGAAGAAATCTGTTTGGGGAGCTGAGGGTGCTTTACACAGAAAGTACAAGTTTTTATTTATATTATTGCAGCACAAGTTAATGCCAATTAAGTAGGAGAGTCACTTTGGATTTAGCACAGAACCTGGCCCAGGGCACTGGCACACAGAATAGAAATAAATACTAATCATGCTTGCTCACACTGAGAGGATTAGATAACTACAGACGTAGGAAATTAAAACCACAACAAGATGACCCCACGCTCATGATTTCCCTGTTGTACCAGATCAGTCAATATGAATAATCGACAATGTAAATTGAAATCCTCAGATAAAAATAATGGTTTTACCGCTTTATTTCTCTTCACTTGCACATAAATTGAGTTGACTATCTCTGACAATGCCATGGTTTAATATTCTAAACACACTATCTCCTTTAACAATGCCTGGAATAGAAACAAGCTGCTGAGCCAGATCCTCAAGGGGTGAAAATAAACATTGCTACACTGACTTCAGTGGAAGCACATTGATCTCCACCAGCTAAAGCTTTGGGCCCTAGTGGGCAATTAGGTTTCTATTATATGCTAATTTAAATAATGTACCACAGCACATTTGCTGTACAATAAAGCAAGTCTACATTCTTCTGTGGAGAAGGACAAGCACTTGCTGTGGCATGATGAGAGTTATGGATTCTGGTTTCAAAGAGCAGGATGAAGTTTCGATATAAACTACTCCTCATAATAACATTTTTAAACCTGCAATTACTCATACTATACTACTTTAGGAAGCCTATAATTATTTGGTAAGTTCTTACCAATGTCTAGTCTAGATCATAATTGCTAACACTGCCTCCTTCAAAGGAACTAGTGACTATGTTAAAATCTGGTTTTTGTTAGGTTCCTAAAGTGGCTGTGCTGTAATGTTATGATCTGTATTCAGTGGAGGAGGAAAACCAAACTGATTTATGTTCCAATCTTGAGCCTTTGAGCAAAGCCCGAACAAAAAACTGAATACAACAATCCCACACACGTTTCTTTTGAGTCTTCTGAGATGGCCGGGTTGGAACAAGGACTGTGGCTGCGGCTGACACAGGCCAGAGTTTTTTCCCAACAGAAGTTTATGGCACAGAGGACCATCTGCAACACCCTCTCACTCTCCCAGCAAGGCCTCATGCTCCAGCCAGAAGATGAAAAAGCAGAAAAGTGGGGAGTAGGGTTCAGCCACAAAGACAGCAAAAAAGATTTGTAGGGGATCATAGGGCAGGTCAGGTGAAAAGATACCATCCCCACGTAAAAAAATGTTAACAGCAATCGTTAAACAAATGTTTTGTTCTCTTCTGTAGAAATTTCTTAAGTACCAGAACTCCTTCTTTCAGTCTCCTTCGAAATGTCATTGACACCCTTCTTCCTGCCTTAGTCATCAACAACCAAGTTATTAGCGTGCCAGGGTCCCTACTTAAAGTTTTCTGGACTTCTGATGTAGTCACAATGAGGGCATCATTCCACACTTACAGGTTCTCCTATGTTGCAGTCCTTCAAGTGAAGCAGCCGGATTCAATACATACTCTGTTTTGAAAGCTGAAAGCACACCTCAGCACAGGAATTCAGAAGCTCTCCAAATGCCACTTTTGAGAGAGAGATCAGCAAAACAAGGGGTTCTCCCCATACATATGACTCTTGCATGGTCACAGCAGACAGCTCCTGGAGATAATACTCCAACTAAAGACTAAGAAACATGCACGCAATTCCAATTTGTCTTTTTTCCCACAGAAGCACTCAAGGCAGAAAGGCAAAGTAACGTGGGCTCATGTAGGTCAACGTGGTGCAAGGCAAGATGTGGCATCAAGCTGCAATACTTAAATTATGTGATTCCCTTTAGAAACGTACTTATCCTGGTAATCGTGCTCTTCTCCGGTTGCATTTACAACTCCTCAGAAATAGCTTAATTTCAAACAGAAAAAGCTTATGTAGAGTCAAGCATTTTTAATGATAGCAGTCACACAAGAAAAACTTGCCATGCAGGGAAGGTCTAAAATGTCACCACGGTAAGAACTCATCCAAAGCTCCCCCTGCGCTCTGGACTTCTCAGCTGCCCTGTCATCGTGCTTTGGGTGGGCTCTCCAGACATGGGGAAAATTCAAAGCATGCAATCTGCACTTGAAAGAAAGAAGAAACTAGAACTGATTTTGGTTAAGGTTTTGATGAACTCAACCCGACTAACTCCACAAGCATTTTAGCCAGCAGAAATCTCCAGCCATTGAACAGAGCTAGCCTCCCCTCCCTCTCCCCCCTTCTCCTGGTGCCTGTACAGCTGCACTGCGAGAGCCAAATGAGGGAACGACTCAGGTTGAAACTGTTCTTTGGGGGATTAACTTTAACCTGAATCAGTTTCCTGACTTAATTCCCCACGTGACTGCAGAGATGCTGCTTGTGCTCACACAAGGGAGGGGTGCATTTGTTTGGCAATGCCAGCTTACGGGAGGTTAAAATACTCACAGAACTAAACTGTTAGTCTGCTAAATCGGTAAGAGGAGATCTGGGGTAGCAGGTAGAAGGACAGGGAACACAGGCTTGGTTTTCCAAGAAACAGAATAGTTTATGAATAAGTCATTGGTTTCTATGTCCAGTACTGCTGTGAAACTTTAAGCAAGTCACTTACTTGATGTGTCAATTCCTCAGCTGTGAAACGAGGACAACACTTTCTTACATCACTGAAGTGTTGTAAGTTGAAAATTAATGACTGAGGTACTTGGACACTCTGGTGCTGAGAGCCAAGTCAGTGCGTAGCTACAAGAGCTGAGTGATTAGTGACAGGGAGGGGCTAAGGAATCAACGTATTATTTTTGGTGGACTATTTCCTTAGAGGATAAATGAGAGTAACTGCTACTTACTTGATTGCAAGGAATTGAAAGAGCTCTCTGTAGCTCCCTCGTGGGTGGACACCTGAACAATTAAATAGCGATGACCTAATTTTAGTCAGAAACCTTATGTCACAAGGAATTTACAGGGAGGTGTCTTCTGTATGTGCAAAAATAATTGCACTGTGGAAGGATAGTTGACCATGTGTTAATTTAGCTGTAAAACATTTAGGGATAGACTGTATCCTATTCTCCTTCCTCATATTCCCAATTCCAAAATTTCTGACCGTAAGAGATACCTAAGAGAAGAGATACTGCATGATACAAAATATCATAGGATTAGGACTGAAGGAAATTCTGTGGACGCACTGCTTCCAGCATCAGAACTATGGGGTCAGTTTAAGGAAAGGTTTACAGAAGGAGAAACATAAGGGTGGTAGGTAATGTTATAATCAAATCTCACCTTCTGTGCAATAGGAACAATGGAATATCACCCAGTGGGTTTTGTATGATGCCCATATGCACCAGTGACACTAGAAGGCACTTCTTTTTAAAGTGCCATTATTATGCACCTGGAGCCATGAAATGATAGAAAAAACACACCCCAATTCTACGAGAATTTGTTCCAACAGCTTGTTTTCCTCACAGTTAAAACCTGTCCCTTCCTTCTAGCCTGAGTTTTCCTGCCTTTTTTCAGAGGAATACAGGAAACATTTCTTCCTCTCAGGCTACTGCAGGATAGCTACTATGGGATTGAGAAGATCTGACTTCAAATCCCTGTGCTGTCACAAGGATTGTGTGTATGAGCCAGGGCAAGTCACGTAACTATCAGAGAGTTATGCATGCATTGAACTTCTGTAAGATGTGTAGGTCTCACTGAAAACACCAGGGGTTAAATGATTAAATAGCTCTCACTGAAAACACCAGGGGTTAAATGATTAAATAGCTTCATGGAGCTGGGCACATGCCTTTCTGTAATTCAGTTTATACCTGTAGAACATTAGGATTGGAGGCCTCCTATCTGTGAGGATCTGTTAAATACCGTATTGAGCTTGGATACATCAACAGGAATAGAAGCCACGTAAATACTTAAATAGGTAAATAATGTTTCAAGTCTTATTGAGCTTATTATGTCTCAAGAGCTTATTATGTCCTTGCTAGATTAGAGAGTACATATTCAAAAAACAAACACAAACATAAGGCAAATAAGAATCCACCACAGAAAGCTTTAAAGTTGAAATACCAACCTCAGGATTTTAGCTCCTGTCTTATGATTTTTGAGACATCAGGCTGACGATTCTAAAAATCCCTGGAAAGGGGCTAACACTGCAATTCCCTTTCCTCAGTCCTCTGGGCCAGGGGATCAGCCCTAAATAATCATCAGTGGGTTAAAAAAAAAAGTGTCAGTAGAAAGTGAAAATCCTGCACTATCTGGATGTGCACTGAAGACCAACAAAATACAAGGCAGGCTGAAATCTATGCAGTCAGTCTGGTAGTTTGCAATTAAATCGCTAGGAATGCATAAGCATTATTGGCCCTCTAAAGCAGATCCTTCCAGTTTTATGGGCAGAGAGTTAAACACCCTGTAAATTGTACCGAAGACTCAAATCCTCACTGTTGCATCTGCTTTTGTTCAACTTTTTATTTTCTGAAGTCTTGTGGTTCGCAGAAATGCGAATCTGTTGATTCCTGGCTATGACACAGGCTTCTTGTGTGGCCCAAGCCAAGTCTCTTAAGCTATACTTCAGTCCCCTACTTGTGAAACAAGTTAAACACATCCCTCAGTGATGTTTTATGCATAAATTAACTTGTGGAAGCCGGTTTTTCAAAGAATTCACTAATTAACATTATAGACAACCCTGTAGATAAAAAGATTGTCAGAGGGCTCTGTCTGGCAACCCTGGCCCAGGGAAAGAGCGCATTCCAGAAGTCATGATAGAATCTGCATACAATTCCAGAAAACCAAGTTCACTGAATTCCAAAAAGTTATTTTTTAAGAATGTGTACTTATTGGTAACATCTTGTAAGGATTTCATACAACGCAGGGCATCTCCTGCACCTAGTTTTATTTGGAAAGAAATGCCACCATCAGTTTTCAGCACAATTGATATGTGTTATCTTGACAAAATTTTACTGGACAGATGTTGAAACATTTAGTAAGCTTGGAACAAAGAGTTTAACAGCAGACACCCTGTTTTCCACAAATATCCATTTACAAGTTGTTGGAGAATGTAAAGACAGTTCTATAAAAGCCATGTTGATTATCATATATTTTCAGATGTAAGCTCAACAGAGTAGATAATATATTTTTCCTATGTTTGTACAGTGCCTAGTGTCTGGCTTGTGCTTAGAACATGGAATAAAGTCCACAAACAACTTCATTTCCTAGTCTTCATACACCAGTACAATAACTAAGCACAAAACTCAAGTACAAAACAAATTAAATAAAACACAGTTTTCATATTAGGGTGATCAGAAATAGACTACAAAGAGGACTGAACATTACTAATCCCTGTTCTGCCTACACTGACAAAAGAGGCTAAACCAAGAAGAAACTAAATGACGAATCTTAGCTTTTTTTTTTTTTCCTTTTGTTTAAATGGTATAGGATATAACTTGACAGATCTACAGTCTTCACTATCACATGATTTACTCAACCTAAAAGTATTGAATCTTTTAAGCTCATCTCATTTTCAAACACACATCAATTCAAATAGTCAATATTGAAAGACACAAACAAGATAAAGTTTTTACTAAGTCTGCAATTACAGTTTTCAGGAGCCACTGAAAAGTGACTGTGCAAGTAGAAGCTGAAATATGCTTTCAAACAACAGCTGAACTTCTGTCATAAGTTACTGCCTAGCCCACATACCAAATATTTCTAGTTTTCTTTGAAACATAGCACCTTACTGATTACAGGAACTAAATAATAATTTCTACCTTTGATTTTAAGACCATAATCCAGTACTGGAAAATGGATTTGTCGCTGTTGCTGCACACCAGTGAATTCACTTGCTTCATTTCAAATGTAGCAACATTACCATCTCACTGTAAGACAAATATCTGAGCAGTAAGAGCAGCTGATGACAATCCCCAGAACACAGGTAACAAACTATAATTTTTGAGCTTCTCAGTCAAAGCTCAGGTGAACTTCTGTTTGTCTTGTGTTTGCTCACAGGTGATGTAATTAATCCACCAAAAGCTCTGTTGCAACATTAATGACATTCAAAATCAGCATGCACAAAAATTGTTATTAAGTTTATTTAAAAAAATAAATTGCCTATGATTTCATGACCAACTAATCAACACCATTACTTTTCTAAAACATATATTCAACTCCACGTTGTGCACAGTGTTACATAAGGGAGGAGGGCTTGTCTGCTCCTTCACACTTGCGTCCCAGAACAAATACTGAGAGAAAACGTGACCATGGCTTCCCTCATGCCTTCATACAGTCCTACAGCTGGGACTTTGCCGTCACTACACTTCAGTGGAGTTCCAGTCTGCTTACACCTTAGTCCCATCGTGTGTAGTTTATTGCCTTTACACAGAAAAGAATGTAAGTTATTCCAGAGGAAATACAACCATTACAATACTGCAACTTCTAAGTATTTGGAATCACTTTTTTATGTTGGAGAAGGGAGAAGTGCTCCTTGCCATAAGGAACTAGACATGCCACTGCTAAATTACGCTATCCATTCTTGGAATATACACTATTAGGGCACTAAAGCAGTATTTTGCTCGTGACGGTGCAGCTCTGAATCCTCCCAGTAAGGCGCCAATACTACTAACCTTTCAAACCATTCAGTTATTTAGGACTTCTCAGTGATCTTAACGATGGGGAATTTTTTGACCAACATACTTTCACATAGCAAGAGGAGGCAGCAGAAAAGCACCAAATACCTATTCCAGGCAGAAACTACAGTCATAATCCAGAATAACAGGGCAGACAGATGTCTTATGTGTGACTGCCCAAGTGAGAGGAGTTGGAAAACAAGCATTACCAAACTGGGCTTTAATTTTCATCTTTGCCCTTAAAATTTAAAGTCTACCCCAAACTGAAGAAAGCAGTTTAAGAGAGCCTATGAAAACAAAGGATTTCCTTATCTGATTTCAGCGATCCTCTGAAATTAGGTGTTACCCAGGAAGGGCAGTGGGAAGGTACAGGGCTTGCCACTCCTAGGTGGCAATACATTCCCACGGTTTTTCACATTGCCAGAGAGGAAAAATAAACCAAGCAAGGCCAGCAGTGGTTCTCTGAGAAAACAGTGAAAAAGCAGTTGCGGCTCCTACCATCTGGTGCAGTGGGGAAACAACCCTCCCCTTTCACCAACCTCCACCTAGCCCTAATACACAAGAAAGCTGTGGTGGCCCTGCAACAGAAGGGTGCCAGGCTGGGAGGGGGAAGGCTGACAGCAGCTCTCCCAAAGAGGTAGGAACGATCAAGGAATAAGCAATGACTCACACTATATGATTTATTGCTGGGCACTGTTCCCAAATGTGTTAATAAAGTTGCAGCCAAACAAATGCACATCCCTTAGGTCTTTGTTTCAGCATGGCCAAGATAATTGAGTATTATTTTCAAGTAAAACAAGGATGAGATTCTAGACAATATTCCTACCACAATTAATATTTATGTTTCACCGGTCTACTTCACAGCATTGCCAGCCCTTGAGTATTTAATAAAAAAAAAAAAGTACAAAACAAGAAAGAAGCAAGCATACATTCAGACACAGAAAGTCATAAGATTTTTAACAAACAAGTTCGAGCTGTTCTATTTGGTTTTTAGTTTATCTTCAGTAATTTCAGGTATAAAAGACAACAGACAGAAGCATTCCATAATCACCACCTTCAACTGAAGCAAGATGCCAATACAAAAGCAGCTAACTCTGTGTCAGGTAGCAAATGGCTTTGATAGTTCATGGCAAAGCTCTTCTTGGAGGTCTTCTGGAAACTGAGAAACAGAGGGAAGAGGAGAGAGGCCAAAAAATTGTTTGAATTGAAACATCTACTTGATTAGCAGCGAATCTCTGGGGAAGTAGTGATCAAGCATAAAGAACTGTGACAGGTTTCTGTAAGCAGCCCGCTCAGGTTTCACATACCAGCTAGTGACAAAGAAACTTATTTCCATGTAGTGTGATCGCTGTGCAAGCAGATGCTTCTTTTAGCTTTAATTAGCAATGGAAGGAGAAGCTACATTCACGCTTTGACTTCCGATACAGCTTTGAATCATGAGACACACGATAGCTAAATATGAACTGCCTGGTGGCGTATGCATTTCACAGGGCAGTTCTGTGAGGAAAAGAAATGATGAAGCTGTTAGAAGGGCAAGGAAGTACAAAGGAATGATGCTGTTTGTGGAATATGCTTTCCCTGGTATTACCCACAGGTAGTTTCTGAATTGAGTCTGGAGATTCCTTTGTTTCAGAAACTAGATGAGCCGTGGGTTAGATGCACGGAATTACAATGTATTTCGAAGCTATATCCATGAGTAAAAACACCAGGAATATTTTTAAATGATAGCTGAGAATCAGCTATATCCATCGTTTCCAAAAGCCAGAGCCGGGCAGAGGGAGAGGGGAGGGCAGAAGATTGGAAACACACTGTAAAGTGCATAGTTTAAAAAAGAAAGCATTTTCCAGTATGAATTATGCTTCCCATGGATGAGTGGAAAATACATGTTACCATGAGTCAGTAGTCTGTCAAGAAACTGCAAGGAAATCATGAAAATTGAAAATAACGTCTTCCAAAACTGTTCAAGACTTTCACGATCGATCGATTTATCTAATAGATTTTATTAAATGTAATGATTTTATAGCCCACTAGCCACCCACAGGAACTCCCCCACCTCAACTTCCATTCAGTCTTACAGGAAGAGTTAGGTAGTGAATATAAAGGTACACCTTGCTACACACAGTCCAGTTCATCCATGCTTCTAGCACATGGACCTCAAAAATCATCATCTCTATCTCATTCTTTTTTAATTTCTATTTCTGTGCATGTTTTATAATGTATCTAATATTACTACAGTAGTACATGTATATAATTTATAAATAAATATACATACATTGGGGATGCACGCTCAAATTTATCTGTGTTTTAAAGATAGGGGTGTGTGATCAAAAAAGTTTGGAGACCACTGTTCTAAACAACCTGATATGCAAGAAACAGTGTCTACTGGCTACCTGTGTTAACTAACATACCAGCATTAGGTTGTCCTTTTGAAGATAAAGTTAGAAGTTTTGAAAACCACTTAAATAAAAAGGAAGGACAGATAGATAGCTTGTTCACCACTGTCACTGTAGTAAAGCTGAGGAACCATAATTTTGGATGAGGACCTCATGCACACAATAAATAATATGTATAAATGCAGATAAAAAGATGGCCCCTGTTCCAAGGATCTTTAATGGAAACACAAAATTGTATGTTCTTTTGTATTTTCCTTGCTCCCTACTATTTAGTTCCAAAACTTGTTGACCAACTCCACTGTAATTCTGGTTTTGTATACCTCATCTGTGATTTAGACAATGACTGCTATGTTTTGTAAAACAACTTGTTTAAGAGTAATTGCATACAGCTTTCTTGCTTCACGCTAGTTCATTTTAATAAACTCAAATTTACTAGGCAATCTACAATCAAGGCAGAGGTTTCATTGACACCTTCCTAAAATCTAGCCTGCAGTTGATTTGTTATTAATCACCCTGGTAACCAGAACAGTTTGTATATGTTTAGGAAGCTCATGATACAAAATTAAACGTTTTAGATACTGCAGCAGCTTGGCATGGTAATTCCACATCTCTTTCCTCCAACACTGCAAATCTGAGAGCAGCAGTTTCTCTCCAAGTAAAACACCACGCAAGAACAAATTAAGTTTCCTAAGCGTGCCAATGAGCGTCTGCTGGTGTCCCTGGCACAGACTGCCAAAAGGTGGTAATAAAGTCAGAAATGTTTCAGGGGTAGGGGGTGGGGAGCATGGCTCTAGAGACCAGACATGAATTTTGGTACATAGAAAGACAATTAAAACCCATCTGGAGAAATGGTTTCTTCCAGTTGTCACGACCCTCTGGTGCGCTTGGAACTATTCCAGAAGGCTACTAAAGGAACAAAGATCTCTTGAAGAACTGAGTGTGCAGTGTTAGAAAGGTAAAGCACAGAGGTGTCCTAGAGGGCTCTATCTTTTACTCTTTCATGATGATCTGAAAGAGCTGGCTATAAAGGGCCTAAAATGTATAGTTGTGTTGTTACCCCTCACTACACTGATAAAGAGATTAAATAAGGCACTGGCAGTTTGCTTTCAAAAGAGGGTGAAAGAAGAACACAAGAAAGTGAATTAGAGATGAATAATGTTAACATGAAGGAGAAGAAATGAAAGAAGTGAGAAACTACACAGCAAAGGAAAGAGGATCAGGCAATTACACAGCACTTCAGCAAGATGACAGTTCTGCGTGCAGCCTATGCAATCCCAGGGTGGTGTGAATTCCAAGCAGGAAAATTCTTACATCCACATAAATGGAATAGCCAAAATGGAAGGATAAAGATGGAAACGGCAGAAGTACCACACTCCAGTCTAAAAATATATACACTACTTATTTTCCAATCTGTCTTTGGGAAACTGCAATCAGCAATGCTTAGGTTTATTATTTTCTCTCCGAAACTCCTGAAAAGACAAAAAGGAATCCTATTAATAAAGTGTAATGAGCAGGCTCACAAACACTGCATTAAAATCCACTGTGCTCTGGGTGCATCTAGATTTTAGTTTTGATGATCGGTTAGCACTTTATCGTAAGCTTCACACAATATATATAAGTGAAAACTGTAACATCTCTTTCTCAAATTAAGTCATTTGAATGTAGCAAACCCATTATTCAACTGAACATACAACAGAAGAAATTTACCTTGAAAATTTACCAATCTGAGAAGAGTTAATGTTTTTTTTTTTTCTGCACAAACTAGCAGGCTCACTGCGCAGCCAGATCTTACTGCAAAGCCAAAGACCTTAACATGATAAAAGCAAAAAGCATTAAGTGTATTAATGCCTGTTCAAAATGAATTGTCTTTGCGGTATAGCAATGCATTATCTAGCTTCTGTTCACACTCCTTTGATTAAAAAAACCAACAACCAACCCAACAAACCACTCGCTCTTCATAGCTTAAGAGGCCCAAAACCCTTTTCACAAAACAATTATGAAAAAACCCTTTTATATAGGGTTAGTTGATGCCTTTCCCCCTCCTTTTTTCAATGAGCTAAATATAATTAATGACTTCAAAATGGAATTAGTTCAACAGCATTTAGCTGAAAGCATTTATTTATATGAATCCAGTTATAAATCATAACTCAAAGGCATATTGTAAAGAAATTTACTTCACTGAAAATTCAAATAGTAGCCTTCTATAGAAAAGTGGTATTAAAGCTTAAACATTAGTACAGTCAACATAAATTCTGATTTTAACAGGCTTGGATAAACATATAAACTTTGGCTCAGCGAGTCTGCTTCGGCTGTCAATACTCCGAAACAGATACAAGCTCTAACAAACCTTTAATTCAAAAGCCCATTATTGTACCAACTGAAACAGAAAGACTCGAGTATCAAAGAGGAGTTCTTCCCCACTTTCATGGTATTACTTCTGTAAGACACCAATTGATCTACAGCCCTTGAAAGAAAACAACTCGCTTCCCTTTCCTGGATAAAAGTCAGCGCAGTTCTTTCATCCATCACAGTGTAACAGCAACAAAATACATCTTCGGCATCAACTTAAAACAAGGAAAAAAAAAAAAACCTGCAAACCACAAAGCTATTACATGACATGTCAATTTACTTTGTCTGACAGATTCACTACAGAAAAAAAAATGTTTTCATTAAAAAAAACTAAATGAAGATTTGCTTAAAGCAGTCAGTAAGAAAGAAACGAAGAGAGAGAGAAGTGAGAATTTATACAGATTTACCTATTGCTAATGTCATTCTGAGGTGCTCTTCAGCCTCATAAAGAAAACACAGCTCGCTTCCTGAATCCAGTAAGTGCAACGTTTCCTCCACCTAAACACCAAAGTGCAAAGCCCCTCTTCCCAGCAAAGAAAAGCAGAGCTCTTCCACCAGCCCAGTGGTCGGGAGCTGCTGTTCTCCAGCAGCGCCCACAGAAGAAGGTGCGCCAGCCAGGCCTTATGCAGGGAACGAGCGGGTCAAGGCAAAGCCTGCCCAGCAGGAGAGGAAGCCCCAGCTCAGGTGGCCAGCTGCAAGCGGACAGTTTATTACAGGTCCAACTTCTGACAGATTTAAGCCCTTCACCAGCTTAGTATCAGATCACAAGGAAAGGACGTGAAAGACATGACTGTGACCGTGACAGGCTGTTCAGGAGTCTGAGGAGCACTCAGTGACACATCCGGTGCCCACTGCTTTGGGGTGGATTCCAGCCCACTTTGCTCCTTTTAACTCCTGCCACAAAGCCTGTTTCTGCCGGCTTTTGCCGAGGGCAGGGTGAAGTTTCACCAGTACATTCATAGCATACGGCTGCCTGGCACAGCCCCCTTCCGTATGACGGCAGGACATCTGTCCAGAGCATCAGACTGGATACTCACCTTCCAAACTGGCGATTATTTTTCCCATCTAGGACTATTTATGCAATGTCCTGAGATTTAATAAATTTCCAGACTAACTGTTGGTTGCTTAATAACTAATAACATCCACAACATTTAGCAGCATCTGATAAATTGTGTAACCAAATTAATTTACCATGTCTTACATTAAAACCAGTTATTGTTAATAAACAAGCCTTAAAGTATTTAGGTGGGTTCTTTAATTCAACTGAATAATGTACCTGGAACTACTGTGATGGCATTAGCAGACAGGTAAACAAATACATGCTTATTTTCATTCCTTCAGTGCTACAGGTATTTTCTCTTTAAGAATACGGTCCTTTGGCTTCTTCCTGTGTTCTATTACCAGATGCTGTTTTCCCTGAAAAACACCACAGTATTTACACTCAACTTTCTGGGCGTGGGAATGCTTTTTATTCTTCCAGGCCATGCTAAATCTTCTTTGATTAGGTTGTTCAAATATCTGATCTCATCATGAAAAGATTATAATTTTGAGTAGTAGCACAGCTTCACTGAGAGACCTAATTTCCTTACTGGCCCATATTAAAGGAGGGAAGAGTTCTTCCGCAGTGTTATCAGAAAGGTATTGCACAGAAGCAGCTCAGCCTGCTTGCATTCAGTGACAGGAACTACTTGCACATTTGAAGCACACAAGCAACTCCGCTAATGTGAAGAGAAATACGAACAGGATCTGCTACACTAACCTTACAGCTACTTGCAATGAAGCAAGCTAAAGGACAACTTCTATGAGATAGTCTTTGAGGCAACAAACAAGTTTTGACAAGAAATGTAAGTCTAACAGATAGTAAGTTTGGGATAATTTCTCCCATTCTACTAACATGATTTATGAGCATTCCAACTGCTTGGGACACGACATTGTCTTCAAAAGGAAAAAATGAGTAGGTACTTAAACCTAAATTAATCTCAAGACTACTTTCTACTGACATTGTTTACAATGGGCTTAATTATTTACGGGAAGAAACCATCCCATTGTATATCTGCCTGAATTTTTGAAAAACAAGTAAAGGGAATAAAAATTAAAATCTTGTTTGTAAAGCACGGGATTAGCAGCAAGCAATCTGGGTTTTGTCTCCTTGGATAAATCTCTTAGATAGCTGGATCAAAGTAGTTCTTTGTGAAACAGGCTCTTTACTGAGATGTTTGGAGACTTGGAACATTTTCCAAAGTGATATAATTTTGGTATCCAGCTTAATACAACTTTGAAAGCATTTTCTGAAACTGGAATTAATTATAATTAAATTTAATTCTTCTCCCACATTATATTTGGTGATTACATTTGAAGTCATGCTATGTAATTTCAATTATTAAGGTGCTTTTACACTAGAAGTAGATAAGAGTCCTCAAAAACTGTAAAACTTCTCCCAATGAAAATATGCTTGGCTAACAAAAACTTACTCAAATTTAGAAATAATGCCTTAGCCAGTGCACCGCAGTGCTTCTCATGTGAGATACATAGCTTTATGCTAGCTTTGGACATGCTCCTAGGACTTCAACTTTAGGCTCCAAGGAGACAAGTTGGACATCTGTGCATGTTGCCCATTCAGAATATTCATTCGCATGTAAAGAGATCCCACCCACTGCTAATACAAAATTTGAACTTAGCATGCTTACCAAATCGCTAATAATGCGGCAACAATCCAAGAAAAGAAGTTAAGCTATACAACCTCATGTTATTTTTTGTTGGCACCTCCCTAAGAAATTTTTCAATTCAATTCAATTTGGGGGGGGATATAGAAGGATTTAATTTTTGGGTTTTGATTTTACGAGTTGCTGGCAACTCTCCCTGTGCACGCGCGTATACATACTCTCTAAAATAACAAGCTATTAACTTGACAGTTCAGGTATTTTAAAGGTGGGAAAAACAGTCTCTAAAGAGTTAGTTTTGGTTTTTTTTTTTTAATTCAAAAGTAAGCTCTTTCAAAAGTTCCTTCAATTTAGCATATAAATTGAATTCATTTGATTAGTCTTTCTAAAATGTAAAGCTCTTGTCTCCTCCAAACACACTCTATGCCAGCTAGCAGGCCAGGACTTGACATACTCAAGTGAGGAAACCTCCACCTTCTTTTAACAGCACAGTACAAACACGTCTGCTGTTAATTTCTCACAGCAAGGTACACACAAAGCCATTACATTTACTTGAGAGCAACGGTCACTATTTACAACCAATTATTATAATTTTCTGAGAAAAGGCTTGATTTCAGTGTGTTGAGCATCCTCAACTCTCCCCAATGCCCTTGTATGCAGAAGTGAGCAATGCTGTTAGAAGGACCCACACATGTTGCAAGATCCACATAAAGCCACTTAGTCGGTAAAGCTCTTCAAATACAGCTCATTTCTCCCCATCAACAGGGCAAGGCAACAGATACAGAAATGGGCTTCCTTTAAAAAAGCTGTTATATTTTTCTCTAAACAGAAAAATATGAACCTATTTTCTCTGTAATGTCTTCCACAAATCGCCAAGAATTAACGTTTCTGAAATGCTGGAAGCTTGTGGTAATAGCTCCTTCTTCCTCCTTGGCCACAGGGACTCATCACGGTACACATACTGTCCCAGGATGGAATTCTTTCTCCACGTAACACTATGGCAGTGCAGTAGCAGCAAAGGATTTGATACAAGTTTTAAACATATTTCCAGAAGAATAATTCATTCATGTATCATCACGTCCAACTCTGATCCCTACACACACAACTACTGCATCTTCTTACAGTAACATTATAAAAGACCCTGACTTTACCAAAGAGATAATTACAGACTACTTGCTGACAAATCAGTGATCCATTTCGTATCTCAAGCAACAACTTAATTATGAGAATGAATGTGTTTAAAGCACAGTATTAACAAAAGGAACATTTTAACAACACTTAACCTGACATTGTTTTAAAAGCATAAGAAAGTCTAAGTCTAGGGAACTATCAGAACATTAACTTGAAGGTAGTACGGAATATTGCAACCAGTAATATCAAAGGGGTTTACAGCTGTTTCATTGGCAAAGGAAAGTGCTAAGCACAAGCCTAAGCCTTCACAGTTCCCCCTGTCCTGGCCTTCTGGAGAGCTTTCTGTCCTTCCACCAAATGCAAATGCTGGTCTCTCCCGAGGTGCCCAAATTGTTATTTTCAAGCCTTGATGTCTTTACGCAATTCCCAGCAGTTCTTCTTAGCCTTTTACATTCTGACTTCTGTTTACTGATGCACTACTTCTCCAAGTGTAGTAGCACATTAATTAATTATACAGTAGTACGCCTAATCAGGTTTCCCTAGGGTTTTTAACAGAAACCCTTTGTATTTCTTAATGATTCCATGAAATTGTAACTATTTTTAGTTCTGCAATAAAAGAAATAAGAGTCTGCTGACAATACTATCTCCATAAAAGGTGCAACTAGTATTAAAACCATTGATCCAAGCACACTTGAACTTTCAAGAATTCAGATTTAGTCTGGATTTTATGATTAAATTTTTTTATAGACCACATAAGCAGTCAGCACTTATCTATAAGAAATACAAATGAAGAAGAAAGACTGGAACTGAAGAACTGATGTGACCTACTTTACATTTTAATATTAAAACAAATACATTCAAATTAATAGCAAAGTCTCCACTGCCTTCAACACAATGCTACCACCAATTGGTCAACAGAAGTCCAACAATTTTCTGGAATCAGTTTCCCATGCCCTGCCTTGTTCTGAAAGAGGACATGTGCTTTAGATACCGAAGATTACTTTTCTTTAGTTCTAAGGCAGACATCCACAAACTTTCTCATTAATTTAAGGGGGAATTCGGGATTTAAAAAAAACCCCAAAACCAAACAAACCCACAACAAACTACTAAAAGGCCAAATCAGCAAAAACACATCCAATTTGCACACTACAAAAGCTCAGAAAAAGCAGTAAAAAATAAATCAGTTTGGTGGACTTTCGCTGTGCCGGAGCTGGTCACATCTTTGGCCAAATTGTGTCTTGTTTTAAGAGGGCTCATAGCTAAAGATATAAGTAGACAGCTGCCTTACTATAAAAGTGTTATTCTCACAGAATCATAGAAGAGTTGATGTTGGAAAGCACCTCTGGAGATTGCTTGGTGCAGCCCCTGCTCAAAGCACAGTCAATTACAGCTCGGGGTTGTGTCCAGTCGAGGTTTGAGTATCTCCACGAATGGAGACTCTACAATCTCTTTGGGCAACATGATACAGTATTTGGCAACAGACATAATAATATATAAAAAGAATTAATGTAAAAGTAGACATTTAGCTTTCATTTATGCATTTTACGTACCTTTTGCCCATCCTCCCCTACCCAGGTCACGGCAGTGTTGCACACACACTTCCTATCTGTCACCCATGTTTATACATTTGAGTCACAGAAACAGGACTGCTTGGCTTCACGTAAGCTCAGACTCTCTTACCTAGTATATTGGCAAGACTGGATTCTGAGGCACTACTTTTAATTTTTAATCTTACCTATTCCCCAAATCAGAAATGAAGATGTGCCAGAGATAATTTCCACATTATGAAAGCAGCGCTCTCTAGCATTCCACAGGGACCTGTCTGAAGGCTGAACTGTATCTCTATACAGTTCCTTTTGTCCTGTATTTGTTCTTTGATGTACAAATATGCCACAGACTAAGCAGGGATGTCTTTGATGTTGAACTTTTATACTTTATTGCAACTAGCGTGCTTACAAGAGGAGCTGCCAGTCATTTTCCCTTCTAAACATTCAAATTTCACAAGGCACTTGCTTTATGAGTCAGATTTCTTAGTAACTTGTTTTCAGAATTTCCACAAGAACTGTGCTACTCTTCTGGAATGATAACTTGATTAAAAACTAAGATCCAATCAGGTTTTTCAAGTATTACAAATTAATACAAGCATTAGCTAATATATCTGAATGTATTTAACATAAAGTATAATTACCTAGTCAAGTATGCATTTCCTCAGTTTCTTTTAAATAATTTGGGCTGGTGCCTGGACTCTAGCAGTGACCAGGAGCAGCTGCATTGGGAATAGTGTAAAGCCAAGGTAAGCATGTAGTGGTACCTCTCTGGCTCCTCTGCCAGCCTCCAGCAGTTTACAGTTCAGGGACTTCCAGAGCCAGAGGTAACCTCTGCAGTACAGTTTGCATAATGCAGAGTGTATACATAAAATTTCAGACTGACAATACCATGGCAGATTAAATTAAAAAGTTAGTTACTTCTGTGACAAAACACTAATCAACATTGGCAAGAATAACACGTTATAAAGTGCAAATTTACCACCAGTAGATGCTAGAGCTGCCAGTGTGAGACAATCAAAAGAGTTTCCATTCTGAAGCCCTTTTGCAAGGGCTTTTAAATCAATCCTAAGAGCAGAAATTCTTTGGAGTGAGATTTTGCCATTCAAAAGGTCTCTGCTTTATAGCATGACCTTTATGTCTGGCTACTTTTCCCTTCTGTAAGTATAAACACTGTGGTTGAGAGGGAAAACATCAGAAGAAAATTAGAATATTTTGGAACAGTGACAGCAAGGAGGGAACGTTTCCCCATACTGAGCTCTAGGTTTCCACAACAAAATCAGTACTGCTACTGATGCCCCTCTCCCAGCCAGCTAGTTTAAAGATACATTGTCAGTGTACCAGCCAGAGAAATGCACTACTTTGAACATTTTAATTTCAAGTTAAAATTTTAAAGTGAGGAAAACATATTATAGCTTAGTCCTTTCTACTGAGAGAGAAAAAAGAACCTAAAATGAAACAAATTTGTTACAGATACCGATTCTTCTTTTTCAAAAATATCTAGCAGCTCAGTAACGAAAAATGCGTGTTAAGAGCTAGATGTATGCAATGGAGGGAGCACTCTAGTGCTAGCCATGCCAGGCAGCCAGGTGCTGCACTCCACCTTTCTGGCTGGGAATTGCTAAGTTATTCCCAGAGATACCAGAAGATTTTTAGGAAATCTGGTTAAATAGAGCCAGCCGTAGCAATACTAGAAACATCACATTTTCAGGGCCTTTTCAGGTCCAGGCAAAAGTTGGTTCTCAGCACTCACTCAGATTCTATCATGTGCAGTAAAATAACCCACCAAGAAAAATGCAAGGGCGAAATATTGCTCGTGTTACTGAGAGGTTTCACATAGAGCTTCAATCAAAGCATCCCATGCAAGAGACTTGATCCTCCTTGAAGAGAACAATAGGAAAATAAATTCCTTTATTTAGCTCACTCCGCTGGCCCTGCTCCAGCCCCTACACCTTCGCTCCAGCCCAGTGCCTTTCCACACTGCTGGCTGCCACAAGTGCTGCCAACCACTGCTGCTCTTCCTGCTATCACTGGGGAGCATCTGGGGAGGGAGGAATGCTCTGGGCCTGTTTTCCTCAGCCATTTAGAAGGCGCCTATGTATATGAGGTTTCTCAAATGAAACATCTCTGGCTCTTTAATTAACCTGTCTGGTTTTTTTTATTATCTGTTGATACAAGAATCTATCCAGCAGTTATAAACATCTTTATGTACTCATATTTTAAGCAAATACTTCTTTTAATTCAGCAACGCACCCACGGTCCAAGAAAAACTCTACCCAAAGCTTAACACGATACATCTCTGTCAATCCAACAATTGCAGGGAGTGTCCTTTTGAAGGAAAACCAATGCTGAGCATAAGCTCAGCTACTCCAGATGATCACTAATGATCTGCCCCTCTCTGCGTGGCAGAGAATGACCCTGCAGCAATAGTTGCAAACACACCTCCAAAACCCAAGTGCTCCAGCTTGATGTATGAAACCTACTACCAAATGGTAGTTTCACTTACATTTATATTCTCCAAAATTGGTTAGTAATATAAGACCCAGCAAGCAAACATTTCTACAGTAAACTAGGAGCAGCTAGTCCCAAGGAGGGGAAAAACAAGTGGCAATCTACAACAAGCAGTTTTCTGCAGTGCAGAAGATGGGTTTATTAATTCCCAAATTGAGCTTCAAGTAATCTCTATAAATTTACCAGAAAATGTGCGTTTTCCCACAATAACTACTCTGCCAAATCAAACACAAAGATGAGCAAATTAATTTAGTTGAATGCAAAAATGCACCCATTATCACTAACATTACAGTTGATACAGGAAGAGAGCAGCTACTGCTGTTCCTGTCAAGTAGTAGAGCAATTTATACCATTCAAATATAAGTCAGAATTAAAGCATGCAAATGCCTACGTACAGAAAGGAAGCTCTAAATGTTCTGACGACCAGGGATCACTTTTTATCAGCTTTCTACACTCTACCTACACTAAAGTCTTCAGGCAAAGAACACCTGGGCCTTAGAGAGAATTTAACCTTCTTTTGGGGTGAGAATATAAATGACACTTCCAATCATGTCCCATTAGGCACAGGGCCAAGTAGAGGAGGCTGGACAAGAGAATGCTTCTCTCCTCAGAATTAAGAGTCAGGTAAACATCAGCTCACGTAAGTTTTAGGCATGCTTAACCCATGGCACACTATCAACTCTTAAGACCTCTGGCAGTCTCACAAGAGGTGTGAATTAAGTGCCACATGCAATGAGAACTTGATTTCTAATCAGATCGTGTAAATTGGACTAGGTCTTAAACAGCAAATGATACTTGGATGAAGGGAGAAAATTGCCCAACTTACCTGGTGTTTTGGAGAAAGAGGTAGAAATTCAGTACCACAAACACATGCCTGAGCACAGCCTTGTCCCCTTTCAAACTGTGGTGGTGACTGAAAACCTGAGGCTCTGCATGCAATCCTATTCCCACTACTCCGATTCATCTGTTCTAAAATTACTATTTAAAACTAAGACAATTCTGTCGAAAATAAAAGTCATCTGAAACAAACACAGCTTTCAACTGCATTTCATGTGCATGCCACCCAGCCTATTTTAAGATTATATAACTAAAGCAGTTCAAAATACCTCCCTACCTCACTTGTATAACTTGGTATACAGAAAACCTCAGTGTCCCAGATGCCTCCCCCTTTGCCTCTGGGGCAGAGAGGTCGATGCACCAGCAGAACCAAATACATCAGCTCCTGGTATCCGCGGGGGTCGGAAGCAGATGCCATGGCCATACTGCATCCTTCCCCAGGTTTCAGCTTCACGCAGTTGAAGTAACAGCAAGAATAAGGAAGTCTTTAGGACTTCAGGAATACTAAACAGCACATTGCAGAAGACAGCGCGTGCCGATGGTGACAGGCCCTTTTCCTTATTTTTAGTTGACAGTGCAGAGAGTATTCTCAACATACCAGGTGTGAGCAGAGGTGGCAGGAGGGCCAAGCGGGCCCCGCCGGGCCAGGTGCCCGCAGCGCCTCAGACCAGCACCACCTAGAGCCAGTGAAAAGCAATCCTGGCATGCAGGAACACGGCCCAGGGTACTCTGTCAACCAGACAAAACTCCAGTTTGTGGTCACTTCAGTTTGAATGAACACTCTGACAAAGCCTTTGTCACAGTGCATCTGTCTATGTAAAGATTTAATGTCGCTTCTCCGCCCCCTCGTTTGAGAATGATCAACTTCTTCTACAGTGCATAAATAAAGAGTCACGCAGTTGGTTTTATGAAGCACCTTGTCCCAGGATTCAATGGCAATAAATAGCACAGTATTTCAAAGAACACAAACATTACACAATAATTACATGGCTGATACCCTATAAGTATGCTGACTATTCTATTTGCATTGTTCAGAAGTGAAGAGGTTAGACTTATTTACATCCAAGTAGCTTTAATTAAGCTTTGAGATAAATGCTCTTAAAATGAAAGCTGGGATGATTATACCTCTCTGGACACTGATTTTAGCCCAGATGGCTATGTACATAGATGACAAAAGGCCCAAAGCACAAACAGAAGAGCCACAAGCTATGGGTCCTGCATCACTCTCCACCACATAGGAAAGAAAACAAAAAATGCAGTGAAATTGTGACCTTACTGAAGTCAGCTGCTTAAGTGTAGTGGAGCTAGGCTGTACCTTAAAGGGCAGCAGCAGTGGGTGCTGCTGACCACTGCAGGTCCACGTTAAGATGAACTGCACCCAGCTGCATTCACTAACAGCAGCGAATAAATGGGCTGTGTTTGATGGTGAGGGCAGCAGGCTGCCCCTTCGCCCCCAACAGTGCTGTGGAACCCCCAGACTTCTTTGGGGAGACTCTTGCACTTGTGAGAGCATTAAATGTCAGAGATTCACATTAGGCTGCATCCAAAGAGCACAAGGAGCATTAGCCATCTCAGAGACTGCAACTGCACGGCTAATAACAGCTTCAGCTTTTGTGCTTCTGAGCAGACAGTACACGTGCACAAAATGAGTGACGGTAGGACGCAAGGCAGATGCCCTAACGTTCACGATGCTGGACTCAGATTTTCCTGGATATCCATTTGCTCCTGTCAGCAAAAAAAATCACCCTCCCCTGACACCAAAAAGGAAAAGGGAAGCAAACACTAATTTAATGACATTTTTTCCACAAAAACGGGAATCTGTGTGCCAACCTGTGCAGGCAGACAATCTCAGTGTAGAGTGCTGGTACCGCAAGGGGGTCTCTCCAGCGCAGTGACTTTTCCAAGTCTGCCAGCAAGCTCCCTACTGCAGCTAACCCCCACTCTGAAGAGGGGAACAGCACGACACCCCGTGAGTCACTGCCGCCCTGAGTCACTCCCTGGTGTTCTCAACATAAGGTGCAGGCAACTGGGAAGCAGCCTGAAACTGCACCAAGCTTGCCAACCTATATTTTGCAGAACTTCTTAGCCTAAATACCTCTAGCAAGAAAAGTGAAAAAAACCTGGGCAAACTAAAGACTTTGTTAACCACAGGCAAGGCTCCCTTTAAAGTAGTATGAAGCATAAGAAGAAAGCCCATCTGCCACATCTCCTAACAAGGCTTTCTGCTTCAACTTTTCAGTCTGTGATTTTTTTTTTTTTTTTTTAAATCCAACAAGCAGAGAGGTCTGCACTGTATAGAGTCACCTTTTTCTCATAACATAGCTATTCTTGGAGGACAGAATCCTCCCCTCCCCTGTTCATGTTTATTGCAAAAGAGAGAATAAACTGATCTTCAAAAAGGAATGAGATGTTTAGAAGACAGTTTCTCCACTATTACTTATGTGCATATCCCTTAGATATCAGTCCTCAAGGAAAAGACAAATCACAAAAGGAGAAAACTACTGCTTGCTTGATCTCAAGAGTTATCAGCTGTAATCGCAAATTAGAGCTCACAGATAAATACAAGAAAGGTGAATATTTTTTTCTCTCATTGCAAATAAAAAAAAATTCCAGAATAACATTCTAAAATATATCAAGCCTGACTATAGTAACTAATTCTTCTCACACGCAGTTATTTTGCACACTACAAAAACTTATCTCATGGGAATGCAAACAAACAAACAAAAAAGAACATGCTGCATCTCAACGTCCTCCAATACTAGATAGAGAATTGCAAAGTCAAACAAAGTTGCATGTATCTACTCGGGAGAGACACAAAGATTTGACAGTTTTGATTTAGTACGTATAGTTTAGAAACAAATATACCAATTTAAAATTATGGTGTGTAGTGAAGGTGAAATACTAACAACTCTGCCAGTAATTAGTACACAACAGTGATCATTTCTATACTGTACTGTAGGCAAGAAAAGCAAGAAAGAAGATTTAAAACCCCTTAAGGTTAAAATTGAGTGGTACATCATCCTACAAAAAAAGAAACCCAAACATGCAAGGCTCTCTATAATGGGGAATGAATAAAGAAATCAGTCTTTTTCATAGACATTGGGGAAGTACTTGATAAAAAGAGGACTCAGTTCTTGACCGAGGTCTCCAGACACTACTCCCCGAACTAATAAATGCCAATACAAACATTCACTTCCCCAGTGCAGAGCCAAGCTGCAAAGCTGCAGGCTGTCACCCCGCACCACATGCTGAAACAGCTGCCATCTCCCCCCCCATATCAGCTCACTGGGTAAAATGTGACAACATTTCATATTTGTGCACAGCCCACACCCCAAACGCCAGCGATGCTTAACTACCCACCTTTACAGCCTCATCCCTTCAGGGATTTTTTTTTTTTTTTTTTTAAAGGGTATAGAATTCTTTGCTTGGAATCCACAGACCACTTCAGCTTTGCCCCAATTATTCAGAATTATCCTAGAAGAATTATTTTTAAGATTGTACTGCCAGCCAGTTGGAACAGGCTCACCATTTCAGCTAGGCAAGAGCTGTACGTAAGTTTAGAGTTTGATCTATCGAGATGTTCAGCACCCACAGTCTTCTCTGACTTAAACAGGATGTACAGATTCTCCATACTTGAAAGGAGCGTCCCCAACTAAGACTTGTACAGAGCATGCAACTGCCTTTGATTATCACAGAGCGAGACATAAAGACAGATTTCCTCTTCTTTTACTTGCAAATCTTGAGTCTTTCAAAGGGACTGAAAAGTACATTTCAGCAATAAACCTCAAACCAATCTCATCCTGCAAATGCGATGCAACAAACATCATGGGTACAAGTAAGTCATTCAGATCAGCCGTATGAAATTAAAGCAGCAAGAAAACAGTCTCTCAGCTAGCAATTCCAAAGGCCAGATTCTGTTAATATTTAGTCAACAGAAGTTCTGTACCAGGGGTATTTGCTAAATTGGATTTAACTTTCAACAGTACCACAGTGAAGGCAAATTTAAACATACTCCAATTTGTAAACCAACTTTTTTTCAACCTATGACAAGATATTTCTTCCACAGGCAGTTGTTTACTGGTGAAAAACACAGAGTAATTACCAACGTGCTGGCAGGTTGGTGCCAAGATACATGACAAAAAACACGTCAAAAGGTCAGGCTTGACAGACTCAGAAAAGCTCACCCGCAGTAAGCAGTACTGCATAAATCCCCAGATGGACGGGCCTCCGAGCAACCTGGCTCTGCCGAGCCCGGAGCATGGAGGTCGCTGCAAGTAAAGCACTCTCCCTTCAGCGCTACAGCCAGGCATTAAGGGAAATCCTGCTTATCTGCCCAACCACAGCTTGGGTAGTCAGAAAAAATACAGTAAGATCCAAAAATCACGTGCACTAATAAGGAAACCAACAGAGTCTATTTCCTTAAATAGGTATTTTTAAATGACTGAATTTTCATTCAGAGACAGTGTCAGTCGGAAAACAGGTTATACTTTCAACAATCCAAGCACAGACCCCCAAAGTGAAACAGTTTTCCTTACAACCAAGTAACAACCGATTCTGCTCATCTGGTCTCTCCTCTGCAAAACAGCAACAAATTCAACTTTGGCGATGTCCACACAGCAAAAGTCAGGACTAGTACCTCAAATTTTACCTTAACAGTAAATACACCCAGGTAGAAAAAGCTTAGAAAATTTACATCTACTTTCCCACCAATCTCTATTTAGAGATGTTCACATGAAGGATAGTGAAACTATTGCTAGGTTCATCTTCATACTTCATAAACTCACCAGTAGACCAAACCCTTCTTTCTGGGCCTGATGATAGTACAAGTCAAGTACTTCAGCTCTCACCAAAACCCGGCCTGATTCACCCCTGTCTCTCTACAAAGTAGGTACCAAAAAATGGTAGAATACCACGCTTTTGCATCTAGCTCCCTCTGTCTTGGGCTCACCTCCAGTTATGTACTGACTGGACAACTGAATCCATGTTTCTACTCCAGCGCAGAGCATTTGTTCACCAATTCATAGCACTTAGTACTATTCTCCTTGAAGTCAGCCTTGAAGCTTCTGCCAGTGAAGACTCTCACAGGAATAAGATCTGTACCAGTGAACATGCTGGCGAAATTATCCTGTTTCTTTGCAAACTTTTACTGGTAACCACATGGAAAGCTATCAGTCAGTTAACTGGCCTGCATATATTATAAACTAAGAATGCAAGGCTTCCTGAATCCTCTACACAGACTCACAAAAGTTGATAAATAATTTTTAAAAGCCCACCAATCTACAGGATACTTACTCAGTCATTATGAACCTTGATACTTCACCGCTGCCTATTTTCTTAGAAATAGATAGAAAAAAACCTCTTTCCTCTCTGCTTGAACCCAGAAAGTTACATTTCTTATCATACAGCCTGTCTTAAGGACATGTCTGGCCTCTTCATTGGACTAGTCTGTTTTCCAGCTCTTTAAGCGTACTAGCACAGCTATCAATGTGCTGACAGCTGGCCAATATCTTTACTTATTCAAACCTGTATATAGTCTGGAAGTCTGAGGACTTCTCAAAATGAAAGAAAGCACATTTGCCAGAACATTATGTTGCATGAAAAATACGACTACTCACAAATTAATTTTACATGGTATCATTCGGGCTACCTGAACAGCAATAGGAAAGAAATGAATACTCTTCTTTTTCACTTAAAAAAACCAAAAAAATCCAATACAGAAATCTGTAACAACCCATATTCTCCTGCAGCCCATAATTTTCTGCACTTTAACTTCAGAACTGTAAAAAATCAGAAGCACCAAAAGATGCCATTACAGCACCGAAAATAAACAAAATATTCAATTCATCTACATGTTTTACATTTTTCCCTTGTACCTTTGAGCTTATATAAAAATGCATTCCCTATGCTACTGGTCTACTTCTATCAAGTCACAAAACTGGACTGTGAATCTATTATTTCATGGCAGTCAGAGGTCACTAAGACAAATGACAACACATTTCCTCCAGCTGAACCCTGTCCAGCAAATTAGAGAAAGGACAAGAAACCAAGAAAGTTTTTCAATGCACTAGGAAACTAAATAGTATGAAACATGAATGAAACATACCATAGAAATATTCTGTAAAAAGACCCAAGTATTTTCATAATAAAGCCATTAGGAATTACACTTTAAAACCCAAAAGCTCGGCTCTGCCAAGATTTTACATCAGTGTAGAAACTGGTTTAAATGAAACTCCCAAGAGAGTCAAAAAATATTCCAAAGTTGAGTTGCTGAAAATCATCTGCCTGCTCTTTTACAACATACCTTAAGTCTCTGTCCAGAAGCATACAATGCAATTACAACATCTAAATTTTTTAAATTGGTGTACTTTCCTGCTTTTCTTTTTTTTTTAAATTTGTTTATTTGATTTCACAGTTCTAACAGGCTTATAAAGGATATGCTGAAAAACTCTTATCAGAATATGTAGAATTCTAAGGGACTGCTAAAATATCCATGTAGTTTGCACTTAAAAAAAATGCATTTCCTTTTGTTACAGACGCAAGTATTTGAGTCAACTCAATTACATTTTCTTGCCAAATACATTCAGCATGGCTAATGATTAATAAATATAGTGCTTTTCTTTTAATTCACATAGGCTTCTCTCCAAGAAGAAAAGGAAGCCTAGTAATTGAAAATTACTGTGCCTCAAACACTACGCTATTATTGGTGCGCATTACCTACTGCTCTTGCAAAGTGGGGGAAAAAAGGAAACAGTCTCTAGCTCAAGCAGGATTCAATCTTCTTTTTCCAAGTAATACTTTTTTTTAAAAAAGAGAAACTTTACCTACAAAGTCCATGAAAATATTTTAAAGGGTATAGATTCAGTATTTTAATAGGGACGTCAAACTGAGACGTCAACAGCGATACTCTTTAGATTACGACAAAAGAATATCGTATTTGAAGAAGATGGTTACTGGGTTTAGATTTTTTTTTTTTTTTTTTAAAGCAACAACTATGACTTTAAAAACATCTCAATGCAAAGTTCTATTGTGGACGTCATTTTACCAGGAAACGGGGCAGGCTGAAAACATACCTCTAAACTTTTGATTTCCCATCAAAAACGTCGTCTGACTCTCCTCAGCCTGACATTGCCCCTCACTAAGGACTCGGATCGGCAAGCAGAGAAAACTTCAGGTTTAAAAGAAAATAAATCGCTAAGTAGCTCTTATTTTTCCTTTTATTCCAAAGCCTTTTAAACATGAGCAGCCACCTCTTAGGATGGCATTTCAGCCCCATCAGCTACCTACAGGATGCTGCACTTTCTTTTCCCCTTTACTAGAGCGGATTTTACAGTACGTATTTTCTCCGAGGGTTTGCAGAAAGATCAGGCAGCTCGTCTCCGCTTCGTGCGACTCCAACCACGTTAATCGTAACCTCTCCCGCCGAAAAGCCGTGCTAGCATAGCAGATAAGCTCTCTCTTACCCTCTAACTCGTACGCGACCGTGTAAAGCGCAGCGGCTCCGCGGGGTTACCGCTCCGCTCCTCTCCTCTCCGCTCCCTACGCGGCGATGCCGCCTGCACCCAAACACCGCGGCAGAGCGGCGCTGCCCGGCGCTCACGGGAAGGACTGAGCCGCCCCGTCCCTCCAAGAGCTCCTAAAAAGCTCCCCCTGCTCCGGGGGGGGGGGGGGGGGGGCGGCCGGCCGGCCGGCCGGCTCCCCGCACCGGCGGCGGCGCCACCCCCCGGCCCGGGGCTCCCGCAGGCCGCCCGGGGCCGCCCCGCATCAGCGGGAGGCCGAGCGCTGGCACCGGCGCACGGAAAAGGGAGGCCACGGAGAACTCTTAACTCCAGCCGGCCCCGCCGCTCCCGGGCCGGGCTTCGCCACGGCGCGGCGCGGCGGCTCCCGCGGGCTGCGCCTACCTTTCATCGCGGCGAGCACAAAACACATCATTTGTCAAGGGCGAAGCGGCGGGTAGCGGAGCGCGACGGGCAGGGAGGCGGGGAGGGGAGGCGGGACGGGCCGGGCCCTCGGCGTGAACCACCACCGCCGCCGCCGCCGCCGCCGCCGCCTCAGCAGCAGCAGCCGCCGCCGCCGCCTGCCAGCGGAGAGCCGCGCCGCGCCGCCATCCCCCGGCCCATATGAGGCTCCATGTGACCCGCTGACATCAAGCCAGCCCCGGCCCCCCGCCTTGTTTACACCGCTCGCTCCGTCCCCTCCCCTGCCGGCGCCGAGGGGCGGCGCGGGCGGCCGGTCACGGGGCGAGCCCGGCCCGGCAGCACCGCCCCCGCCGCGGGGCTCCGGCGGCTGCTGCCTCGCCGCCCTCCTGCCCCCCCCCCCCCCGGGGCCTTTCGCTCCGCGGGAGGGGAGCGCCGCGCCCGCCAGCAGCGGCGAAGGGAGCGGGGGTGTGTGTGGGGCGGGGGGGGGTGCCGCCGCGGCCCCGGGCAGGCGGGGCGGGCGCGGCAGGTGCCGCGGAGCGCCCCGGCTGCGGCCCGCGGCGGCTCGCCGGGCCCGTCGGCGGGGGAACGGCCCCGCAACGCGCCCCGCGGCGGCTCTGGGCGGCCGCTTAGGAAGCTGAACGAGGGGCGGTGAGTCGGGTTGGGGTGGCGGAATTAGCGAGGAACGGAAGAGAGGGGCTGGGCAGGGGCGTCAGTCCCGGCAGCCGCACGCCGAACTGCGCGGGCGGTCACGACCGGCGCTGCTGAAATAGCCGATAGCACCATCAGCGCGCTGCCCGTTTTGGCCCGGTCCTCTGGCGAAGTTCGCCTTCCTGCCTCCGCCCCGCTCCGAAGGACGTGTAAGTGTTGTTTTAACTAAAAAATAACCGTATTGAAGCTACATCTTGGCATAACACAACTACACACTTGATAGTCGACTTGATGATCAAGCCGAACAGCATTTGCATTTTAAATCTGTCTGGCGATGGGTTCATATTCTCTCAGGATCTGCTTGGAACATACGAAGCATTATACCACTGCCGGAGTTACTTTCATATACTCCATAGCATCAGCTGTCACCATACCGTCAGTTTGCGAGATTAAGTTTTGCATCATTGATACACAGACATCCACGATACAAGAGGGATAGCACAAGACTGAACACAGAAAAAAGCCAACCTATGAAAAAGAAAACCGCCACCACTTTAGTGAAAATTGCATTAACAAACCCAATATTTTTTCCAAGTCCTGTCTTAGCCACTGGAAGAGAGTATCACAAAACATAAAACTGCAGAAAAGCATTGATCTCTTACAAGGTACTTAACAGGGGACAGAATAACAGAATATAACATTTCATAATAATTTAACCAGAAGCATAAGCATTTAATGAAATTAAGACAAGGGAAAATAGATAAACAGAAGCCAGAGGAAGCATCTTAATATTTGAAACAAAGCCCTGTATTTAGAAAGAGCATTTATGAGATGAGGACACCGAAACAATCTGTTATTAAATGGTCCCTAATGGCTAATTCTTACCTATTTCTTTAATGAGTTCTTAATACAGTACGATATTATTTAAACACGATTAGAAGCTATCCAGGTATACGTACCATTAATCAGTCTAGTCATTCAAGTCCCATTAATGCTAAATATTGTTTTAAATCTTCCTTATTTAAAAAAAATTCCATGAGCTAATCTGGTGCAGTAGGGTAAATTTAGCAGGTATCTTTGGCATAAAGTTTTTGATCTGGGTTTGTCATCCTTACTTACATTAAGCCATTCCTACGAATAGCACTACATATACAGTGAGATACCGCTCAGAAAAGTTACAGTGGCAGATCAGTCCCAGATGGGTTTGTGTTCATGGAGTTTTATCCGCAGCACATGTTTTAAAGTTGTGACGTACCGAACAGAAACCTTCCAGGACATCCTGGACTGAATCAAATACCACTAACGGCGCTGTTCAGAGCTCTTCAGAACCCGGAAAATGGTGCTTTTACACGTGGGCCAGCTACTGCTGCTGCTGTGGAATTTAGATGCAAGTCAGAAGACTTGCAGCATGCACAAGAGAATGATGTCTTAATATATTGTAATGCAGAGTTAGATCGTTGTAAACATTTCACTCTGACACAGCAAGTAATGTCAGACCTACGGCTTGAAAAATGTCACAGTCCATTAGCGCCAGTTGTCTTGTCAGACATTTAACCTTAAGGTACACAGCATTACATTATTACTGATCTGTATTTGTTTCCAGTCCAACTGAAATGCAACTAGTAATCTGGAATGACATCCGATGTGTTAAACGGCTTCAATAATAAGCAGCCGACACAGATTTTGCATTCTTACAAACACCTTACAACACTTACTTCACAAAATTATAGAAGATTGGTCATCAGATATTTTAAGTGAGAAAAGCATAATTAAGATAGTCTATTATTTACTATCAATATCCCATCTAAGCCACCTGCTAACTGACTTCTGGGTGTATAAACACATCGATTCGCGCTTTAGCTTTCTGTCTTGGTTTGACATCATTATGAAAATTCAAGTCAAAATCCGTTTCCTCCCAATTTACCAAACTACTGCAATACTGAAAGTCTCGCTCAAGTTCAGACACCGTATCAATGACAACGCAAAGACAATGCGCCAGTCAAATAATACTTAGCTCAGTATTACAGTTTACTCGACACGCAATTGCTCTCACTGGCTTGTACAGCAGGGTTTCATTTGACTTCCACGAATGCTTCCTATTTTCCAGAAGCTTGTACTCTATTGTGCTTGTTACTTAAGCATTTGATAAATACCTGTAAAACACTGCAAGACCGCATACTCTTCACAGGAGTGAGAAACTACATGCGTCAGGTTACACACAATTCTTCCCTCAATTTCTGCATCCAAAGACCTCCTGAAGGCGTCCAATCTACGTATTAACGGTTCAGGCTAATTAGCGGCCTGCAAAGTAGACCCTGACCGTGGCGTGCGTTCATCCTTCGAATCACCTTGTCTTCAGAAAAGACAAGCAGTTGGCCCCAGGGGGATGGCTGGGCCTGCTACTCAACGTCCAAGCCACCACTGCTCCCCTTGCAGGGAGCACGCACGTCTCCCGCTTACGTACGTGCCCCCCAAACGGGGGTGGTTCCAGAACCGTACCGCAGCTCCGGCACGCGGGCGTTTTCGCGCAGCGGGAATTTGCGCTTCGGACTCGGCGCCGGTGGGGGCCGGCCTGCCGCCGTCAGGGTGCAGCACCCGGCCGCGCCCCGCGCAGCGCCCGGCGCCGAGCCCGGGGCAGAGCCCGAGCCCGAGCCCGAGCCCGAGCCCGAGCCCGAGGCCGCCGCAGCGGCCGGTCCTTGGCGCGGCCCCGCGGGAGGGGCGGCGTGCTCCTCCTTGTGGTAAACCACTCACGAAACAGCTAGCGCTGCGGGGCGGGGGGCCGGGAGGATGCGAGACGCGCCCCGGCCCTTTCGCAAGAGATAAAACCCAGGCAAGGCGGTTGCGCTCTCACCTGCCTCGGACGCCCCAGGCCCGAGGCCCGGCGCGACTGAGGGAAGCCGTGAGCACTAAGGGTCTTCTACGGTCTGAACTTGCGTTCTAACCACGCGCAAACATCCAGGGACTATAAACATCAGATTGCGAGTTCAAAAATGTTAACGTATTGTGTAACCTTATCAGGTATTGGTTTGTGTCCTATCGATATAAAAGGTGTTCAACTTGTTCGCCTAACCGCAAGCCTCCACAACAATCAGAGGGAAACAACTGTTTCTAGCAACCTTTTCAACCTCTGCTAGGCAAAAAAAAAAAAAAAAAAAAAAAAAAAAGTGTTAAGTTGCTAACAGAGAAAGGGAAAACACCTATGATGGCTATTAGCCCTAGTAATCGGGGAACCGGTATTTAGCTGAGTGTTCTACGCCCAGGAGAGAAAATACTGAAAAGCTCTCCCCTACCACCTCTTTTTAAAACTACTGAGCAAAGTAATACATTCAGCTTCCAAGATGAACCAACGACTCCCAACTACTTGTTCAAAGACATCCCCAAACAGAAGTAGTTTAAATGCAAATAATTAAAGGAGGATGTTTATGTTGTCTAACTTGGAACATGAGTGGAGAGCATTTCTGCAGACTGTTGGATCATGTTTTGCATTCATGCCTAAGTGAAGCTGGGAGGTTAGGCTTAATTCAGGGAGAATTTTGAGACCTCCTTATCACTAAAGTTTAAGATTTGAATAATAAATACAGTATGTAACCACCACCTTCCATCCCTATATAGCATAGAGGAAAAAAGGCTCTTGACAGAAGAAAATTTCTCACGTAGTAACTCCCTGTCTGAAGGAGGTATAACCACACAGGGCTGTTATGAAGCTGAAGCTGTCAAACCACTATGAGATACACAGCATTCACCCACTGCTCTATCACTGTCACATACACAACTGCATGCAAATCCTCTTGCAGGGAAATGACTGCATGCTGCATTCTCCCATGGAGATGAAAACTTTACTTACTGGAAGAGAAATACAACATAAAAACTTTTCAATAAGTCACCCAGAACCTCCATATTTTCAGTTTTAGCAGGGACAGCTTCTTCACTTTGTTAAAACGACCTAGAGCTAAGTTTTCCACATGTTTTTGCTTAAAAAAAAAAAAAAGGGCCTAGACTGTCAGCATAAATTTACATAATCATGCATATTTTTAATTATTTCTCTGAAGTTTTCATATGCTTTTAATGAAAAAAGTTCTTTAAAACGTTTAGGAAATCTTGTATTGATTCAAATAGGTAGCAGTAACATTTAGAAAGGTTCAAGTATTTTTCAGTACTTCAGACACCTATAGAAAATGCGTTTCTTACCAACATTTAAATAGCTCCTCTGAGGAATTAAGCCCTGCCCAGAGAAGGTGACAGCAGCTACCTGGTAAATGGGAAAAAAGCAGGTGATCCTGAAAGCGAAGCCTTTCTCCAGTTGCAACCCAATCATACATCCTAAAGTCAGGTGAAGTGTTCAGGTCCCAGTTCATACTAGGGATGCAGTTCTAGATGCAACAAGAGTTTAAAACACACAAGTTCCAAGCATCGGGAAGCTGCGCTGTTGCCCTTTTGGCTTCTGAGACAACAATAATCATACATGAAACCACGCTGGTGCAGCAGTCTCAACAGCCTTGTTTACCAAATACATCCCAAACAAAGTGTAGGAAAACTGCAGCTCTAAATAATCTCTAAAATACAAATCACAACTCTGTCCACCCTACTGATAATCACTTTTTAAGGGGTTTCTAATTGGTCTATGCCACACCCACAAAAAGAAAATTATTGTTCCTTAACACATTTCCCCCTCTAGATTTAGTGGTATTTTAATCTTCATTTATTTCTAGCCCTCCAAGTAGCACACTGTTGAAGATGAATCTAACTGAGGTTGTCCTCATTAAGTTGCCTCTTTTTCATCTATTTAAAACTGCTGCTATGCTGACCCTGCAATCATACCATTTTGCTTCAGACAAAATACCTTCCTAAATTCTTGCTGAGGAGGTGTGCTTTTGTGCAATGTGGGCCTGCAACTATATGTCTTAATCAAGCCGTTTTATAAAGTACCCCACAACTTCCAATTAAGTACATTGCTATCTGCAACTGTTGAAGAGGTTGCTGTGCTGTGCCAAACAGCTGCTACAGTTCTGCACCTGGTGAAATGAAGTACGAGTTGACAAAATGTTTTGGGGTTCATCTGGATAAAAGATAAGTCCAAAGTCATTATTATCAGCTAGGTATGCTGTTGGCAGTAAAAGATTTTAAAGATCTAGTCAACTAGATTGTCACCCAGTTTCCTCTGACCTTGAAAGCCCTTGAAAGGATATCATATTTGCTGCTTTTCAAAATGTAAGGTAGCAGCAGTATACTTCGGAGTTAAAGTGATTAGAAAGATGAGATTATGGCCAATTAATCATCTGCCACCAACTGCAAGTGGGTCCATGAAAAGATTACAAGGTTATCAAGAAATAGATCAAACTGGACTTAGTAGCATCCCTCTTTTCTCTACACCTAAAATGGGGTTATGAAGTGACTGGTATTGGATTGCTGGTCATGCTGCCACTGCTGAGTCCCTGTATGATCTTGGAGAGATTCTTGTCTATACCGTTTTGAAGTTGTCTTAGATCACATTATCAAATCTTCTACAACGTCCTAACATTAAGGCTGCCAAAAAGCAGAAATTCTTTGAAAGCTGCTAGAGCTCTCTTTCTCATGCATAATCTTACCTGGCTATTTTTGGCCACTGTTGCTTGCCAAAACCTGCAGCTGTGTATTGTTCAGTATATCCCTTTTGGTGGGGAAAAGTCAATGGATGGTCTAAAACCTACTGCTGAGATGATTGCCAATAGCACAAAGAACAGCAAGATACTGGTTATCCTCAAAGAAGCAACTGTCAGACGCTTGTTTAAGGATCATCGTCGTCATCATATAAACATTTTTTTTGGCATAAATGGGCTCTCCAAAGAACCGCCTTTCCCTGTAAGCCTACTCAAAGAGAATCGTGTTGGTTGTAGTGAAACATCTTCAAAATATTTTGGAATCTTCAAAAGTCCTTTTGCTCCTTATCAGCTTGATGTTTGGGCTTCAGTAGCACAGAAACAGCCCTTGCGAAGTTGCTCAGTTAACAACTGAACGTCCTGCTGGTGACAAATGAAAACAAATGCCTGGATGCAGATACTGGCTGTCAACTGTACAGATGATGGTGCCTTTTGGAGGCCTGCTGAGAGTAGACAGAACTGTGTAAGCGCTTTGGTCCCTTTCTGAAAAATACCCTAGTAGTATTGGAAAAGTTCTTACTTGTCTAAAAAGCCTTTGGCCCGTACCCTTTTTAGTCAGTTTTTTGGGCAACAACTTGAGTTTCACAAACTATTAGGTCCAGTTCCCAAAATTTAGTGCATGCAGTCATTTGCAGAAGAATTGCAATGCTCACAGGGATGCTCTCTTTTCATGCATTCCCACAGGACAGGAAAATGAGAACTCGTAAGAATGCCCCAAGCCTCCTTGCTTCCCTCAGCAAATTTATGACTGACCTGATGACTGGCTTCAGGTTTTCAGCCAGTTACATACCAGGGATAAGTAACAGTTTTTTCTCTGAGGCACACTGATCAAATGGTGGTTTGATGGAAACAAATCTGTTTCTTTAATCCTTGGGTTTCTCTTTCTGCCCTTTTTTGAATCATCAGGGATGGCCAGGGTGGAAGAAAGGGTAGCAGTGAGCAGGGTGTGAGATGAAGTGAGACAGATTTCTTTCTCAGAATCGTCCTCACAGATGTGTCTGGCCAGATGCAGTGTCAGGAAGGAACCTAGTGTTTTTCTGGCCTTTTCCCGAGGAATGGTTCAACAGTCAAGATGATATGGGCATATCCCAATGGATCCTCTGCCACTCCTTGTGCCTAGGGCATTAATAGCACTTGAGACTCTTATTTCCTCTCTGCTTATAGCACATGCTCTCATCTCATGTTGACAAACAGAATGCTGCAACCACACTTAAGAATAACCAGAGAAATGTAATAGTTTACAGTCTACAGAGAGCCAAACAAAATTGTCCCTTCTGCCTATAAACTCTGGAAACTATGTCTAAGTCATAGTTGCCAGAGAACAACTGAAACAGTCTCATGTATGGAGCTAAGGGGTAAGGACGAGAATGCTCCATGTATTGAATTTGCCCTGCTCCAACTTCCAGATTGAGAAAAATTAACCTGAGCGAAACTGTTAAGTATGCCAACATTTAAATTGTTTCAGGTCATGCCCAGTGTCAAAACTCCTTCTTACGCTATACAAGACCATCAAGCAAATTTTGCCTATTTTCAAGAATGTAATTAAGATTAAGAATGTGAGCTTTAGTGGGACAAATAACCTGTGCTGGGCATTCAGAGAACTAATATGGAAATTGTATTTCTTTCATGGAAAATAGAAGTATCTGTCCAGTCAGGCAAACCAAGCAATGATTCTGCATTATGAAATACTCTTTTTATAACTATTGACATTTCAGTCAGTAGTGCCACATGTCAATAGTGGTTTTATCACTCACATTTAAAGTACAGCTTTCAGGACAGGATTCATCTAAGTTGACATTGTCTGATCAGCAGCATATTTCCTGCTCCTGTGAGCATATACATTATTTATACAGCTTTGCACTGGAGAGTATTTGTGCTATTATGAGAAAAATTTCAAGATCTGTCACGTTTTCTACATCTCAATGCAAAATACAAGCTTAGAACCACACAGGCTTTCTAAGACAATCAAAATTCTGTGTTAGGCCTCTCTCCAGAATTAGTCTTCAAGCCACAGCTTACATGGGCTTCTAAGCCTGTCTGACTCCCTCTTTTCCAGCACAGTACTTAACAGACAGGTCTTAAATACTGTGCATATCGCATTTTCTCCAGTTCTTCCTCAGATTAATACTAAGCTCCAGAACAGAAATATTGGCAAGTCTAACATAACCTCTGATCATGTACTAGTAGATCACTGTTAATTTCTCCCACTTCTCACTTCTTGGTATTCTGACAGTACCTGGCAAACTGTTTTTTACAGATCAAATGCTATTGTTATAATGAAACTTAAGAGCCACTCCAGCAGCCTTCACTCCAGACGTCCTCCCCTACGGCACCGTTACATTCTTAAAATTATCAAAGAAAATTCATTACTTCTGATGCTGTTAGTAAAATAAATGGTACCCGATTATGGCTTTTAAGGCTTCAACTCTAAGGATAACATAAACTTTAAAGATCTATTTTCAAAAGTCAATACAGCCTCAACTATTGTACTTCAAACAAACAAAACACTGTGTACCTACTTAGAGTGATAAATAAATGATGATACAGTTCCTGGGCATGAAATCCATACAGATAATTCCTTTGCATAATTCTGATTATCAGACATGATAAAGTGACACTGTTGAAGGATATTAGACTTCAGTAGAAACAAAATAAGAAGCTGATTCAGTCACAAAGGAAGATAATTATTTGAGAGCACTGTTTTACGAATAATCACCAAGTTCAGAGGAGAACACTTGCACAGTACCATCTTTTACTTTAAAGGGGGGAGAGCAGTATTCTAAGCTGATGAATTTGATTACAAAGCAGAGCATATAGGGCAGACCACCTATAGGGAATGATCTATTGCTTCATATAAAATCTGGTTTTATAACCTGCATTTGTATTAATTTGGCTTGAGACAGCTTTTTTTTATCCTATTTAGAAAACAAAACAGGTAAAGGATTTAGAAACCTTTTCATTTTCTTAGCTACTACCACTTGCCTCATAAGAATCATTTTAAACTCATAATTTAAAACTCATTAGCATACACCCGTCTTACAGAAAAGAATCTGCCAAGCATTTTTCACACAGGCACATCATTTCTGATTATTTCAATTCAATTTTAAAGGATCTTTGACAGGGCTACTGAAAGGCTTGTCAAAGAACAGGGAAACATTATGACATTCTCTCCCCATATCCCTTTCCAGAGCATGAAATATGAGGGACATTTCTAATAGAATCAAGGCTAATTTAAGACACTGTTAATCTTTACTTTAAGGCTGCTATAGCTGGGGAGGTTACCTCTAGCACATGGCATCTGTTCTTTAGTGCACATCTGTAGTCAGGTTCTAACACATACCCCAGTTATTAAAACACAAACTTCTTGACTCCAAAGCAAAAAAAGTGTCCAATAATTTAAAAAGGTACCTGCTGCTTTTAATAATTCTATTCATTTTTAGCTGAAGGACAAAGAGTATTTTTTTTTTTACTGACTGGAAACTGCTTCCCCAAAATAGTATTTTTGCTATTTTAAGAGAGTCGTTTATCTGCTCTCTAGCATGAACAACTGAAATTGATTTGTACTTTCAGTTAAAGTGCATTATCAGAGCTGTTGTACTTTACATCTGTTCAACAAGCCTATTACAATTACACAATCCACAAAAAGTTGCATGATAGCTACAGGTAAGATACACCACGTAGAGCAGGCCAAACCTTGCCTCCTGTACACATCTGAACAGCCCTGCTGAAACCAATGGGGTCAATAACACTTTTGGGGCAAACAGCACTGATCCAGTATGTTGGAGCACTGCTCTTCTGTAGACTGCGTATAAAAGAACCAGGTGTTCTGCAATACCTGGGAAAGATGAGTAATGGTCAAGTGAAACTGAGAGGCGCATGAGCCAGGGTATGAAACAATGAAAAATTAGATACATGCCAAAGAATAAGAAACTCAAGAAAATAATTACTTAAAGAAACAGGAGGTATATCAATAAAAAGTGAAAGACGAAAAAGGCCATACAAGATCAAGTTATGTTAAGTTTCTCTATGTCATCACCAGAATTACAGCAGCAATAAGAACCTCTACAATTCACTGATCAAAGACAAAGCAACTGACTGCCCACTGCTGAGGTTAAGTGCCTGTGGTTAAGACAGTCTGCTAACATTCTGCAGTATGCTATAGATCCAATAGCAAGGGTCCCCAAACCCTGATGTTAGGGCCAGCCTATTAAGTGATGGTAACTGTATTCGATTTTGGAACTGGGCATTTTTCCGCAATACAAGGAGGGAAAAATGGAGGTAATTCCAGGTCCTCAGTATCTTTGCATGCTTACACAGTCAGGGTCTTGAAGTCCCCTGGGAAAAGAAGAGACGAGACACATATGAGCTAGCCTCTAGAAACTCCTAAAGATCTCTGAGGAGAATGGTTAAGAAAAGGGAGGAATAACTGCTCCTGGGGAGTGAGTGCCTTGTGTTCCTCAGGGCTGCAAGCCACTTTGTTCAGAAGGCATGATCTCCTTGAAACAGCCTCCGAGGGGTGCCCCATGGACCCTCTCAACCCACAGCAAGCTTTCAGATGTGCATTGACCTATTATAGGAAAGGTACACCATTCCAAAGCCCTAGATGTTTTACTTCTTTCTTCCTAATCTTGCCTTCTCTTTTGTTTCATCTATATAGATGTTAGCCTTGCCATACAGCATTCAAAGCTACACAAAAGCGTTTATTCTGTGTTAGGCTTCTTTTCCATTTAAGGGTGGTACTCTGCAAAGAGCAATATACATAGTTTCATAAGGGGAAATGAGTGCATTATTTTTGCCTTCACAAACTCTAGCCCTTCCTCTTTAGTTGTCTAGTCATCCCAAACTGAAAACATGCCAAGACATTGCAATATAAATGCTTCATTGGTTTTGTCAACCAAGTAAGAAAGCAAATGTTTTCAAGCAATCATTATGCTTAAATTAAGCCTGCAAAACCTTTAACAGTATTAAGAAGGAAGAAATACCCTGAATTTTTGTATGATGAAATTGAAAGGAAAAATTTATAAAGCCTATAAAAAAAAAAAAGACCCAGATTCCCTAACACAAGAACTAAATCACAAATCTGGCCCCCAAAATCCACACAGGATCAGTGATCTACCTATATGAAAGAGGCAGCAGCTGGGGTTCACACTGGGGTTTCAGCTGGCATGGTAACAGTAGGCAGGTCTGTCATTTTCCTAAGTGAAAAAGATGCTACCTTTGTCAGGAGAAAATCAGAATATGTTTCACACAGCTATACCAAATCCTCAGGTCTGATATAACTTTAGAGGTGTATCACAAATACTTTGTGAGCTTTGATAACCCTACTGCAAGGGCAAAAATCACTATGTTTGTAGAGGTCTTATGTCAAATGAAAACTTTCAGGTGGTTCATTACAGATATTTCTCCTTCCTTAAAGGCTCAAATACTTGTTTTCAATACTTGCAGTGCTGATTCAAGTTATTTCGCACCCAGACATCTAGCTCCTTTTCGCTTTCATTTTCTCATGAAAGTAGAAGGGCAACCTAAGGAAGCACCAGCTTGGCTTTAGTTGGTCCTACCAATACCACACTAATGTCTCAGTTTGTAATTATTTTATGCACCATGATACCAAGTAGGATATAATAATCCAAAATTGTGAGATAATGTTCTGCCACAATTCATGTGCTCGTTGCTGGATATGTGACTGATTACTGATGTGATCCATAATCCAGCAAAGACATAAAAACAAACTTAAAAGATACTGGTAGCATGAGCAGCTGAATACCTATACGCTTCTCACTCTGACAAGTAAGGTGAAAAATACCACTAGAGATAGGCCTAATTGTTTTCCAAACTGATGAAGATAAAGAAATAAATGGCAAAAGACTGGCAAACCAACACGATACTACTGATGGTGTACAGAGGGTTTACATGAGTTAGGATTAGAGATACGGCAATACTGCAGTATCTTGATGCTCCACTACTATTATTAAAAAATGAAGCCAAACACAACTAGGTCACATTTGAAAGCATTGTCTTGCCTCTTTAAAGGATATTACTAGTTTACTTCCAGGTTATTATTTTTTCCCTTATCACTAAGACCAATCAATATTAGTATGGATATTGTTATTCCTTTATGGCAATTCTGAGTTTTGTTAAAGGGGAGTAGTGGGAGCAGCGTGTTGCAGTTCCTCCCATTAGAACCAGGCAATATTGCACATATGTGCTGCAGGATGTAACACAGTACTGTCTGCACAGCATTCCTACTTGTGCATGTCAGCTACATTCCTCTGAGAGCTGTATTTGTAGCCGTGGGGTTTGCAGGGAAGTGATGTTCAAGATCGCTACTCAAAAGGTACATGCACAAGTGAGGGACAGGATTGTCACTGACAATGCCTTATTTCTTCAAGTCTCCCACTAACTGTGTTAACATTTCTAAACTGGGATTACTGGATGAGAGGAGTTTTCCTCTGTATCTGTAAAACCAATCCCATGCTGTGTGTCTAATGGTTCATGTTTAGGTTAGGCAGCCAGGAATGACGGTCTCCCTGAATCAGTGTGGTGCATACATCTTCCCCTCTCTAATTCTGATAACAAATGTGGTGGTGTCTTGACAAAACAGGAAGCTTTTCAAAATTAAGAGAGGCAATGCAGAGAAAACAAAAGCTTCACATCCCATTATTCCAGAAAGTTTGGAATGCACTAGTTTTTTGAACAGTAATTATTTCCTGATCCTTTCTTCTCCTGGTTTCTAGACTGCGTGGCTAAATATAAACCCTCATTTGCTGTCTCAGTTAGTTAGCATATTTTGTCCAAATAGAAGTATTATAAAATAGTTTGAGGACTAAGACTCGAGATCAGAAACTCAGCAATGGAGCTTATAATGTGTTTCATGAGGTGTCAGATGGCCTGTAATGGAACATTTGGAGTAGAATTCAAATAGACCCGAGGTTGCAAGAGTTATTCAGCAGTGAGTTAATGAGAGCACTCCTTTATAAAATGAAGGACTACGGAGTGCTTTTATTGAACCATAGCTTTTTTGAAAAGCATTTACTATGGAAACGAACTTCTGAGAAAAGATCCAGAATACAAGGGAAACCACAGGTATGGCGTCTGAACCAGCTTTCTGACCAGGGAAACGAGAATTTCAAAGCCTGACGGTAGGGGGTGATTGGATAGGAAGATAAAAATCCCTGTTCAACAAAAGCAATGTCTGGTATCCTATCTTGAAGACTGCAGTTTTTAGTGATAAAGAGCAAGCTGTTACACTCCTCCTCTATATGCATTTCCCTGGCTTAAGAATATTTCATTAAAGCAGATTTTTAAAAAGACTTAGCCATTTAGAGTGGTTTTTCACTCATCGTAGGCAATTGTAACCTCTGCTGATCATTTGCCTAGCATACCTCCCTATAGAGAAGTGCTGGAAACAACATTACAGAGACTGAAAAAAAAAACAGGTCCACCTAGGAATGTCTGGATCAGCCACTGGACACAGAAAGTAGAAACTCTGCTGTTAAGTGGTACAGACCCGGTGCAAGCTCAGGAAATGGTCACAAAGCAAGAAGCCTTTCACCTCTGAGAAACCAAAATTTACAGATTAAACTCCCATGTTCCATCCAATCTGTCAAATCCTGGTGCATCAGAATATGGATACATGGGCTCTCACTAACCGAGCGCTCCACTCCTCAGCTAATGACACTGTTTATATATCTGAAATGTGTTTCCATGTGCATACCTGGAAAGCATTAATTTCCTTTATTCTATGTGTCTGCAAAAACAGCTTCATGCAAAAAGGTTCAATAGTTACAAGGTTACAAAGGTGCACTACCCATAAGTACAATGTTAAAATAAGCATTTTATGAAGAACAACAAGAAGAAGAAGGAGGGAAAAAAAAAAGCCCACTTAAGAAAAACAATCTATTTGGTTTATTCACCAGAACTAGATGGAAAGCAAAAGAAAATCTATGCTGCTTTGCAACTTCTTGTCAACCAGGTGAATTGAAAATGTGCTGAGCTATGCATTTCAATATTATATGCCCACACCCAAAGGATGCACAGGGAGTGGAGATGAACAGAACTACATGTTCCTTCTCCAAATTGCACCTATTATCTAAAATACCAGTAGAAACATTTCCCACAATAATAATATGCATACGCCTCAAAAGCTGTTTATTTGGCAACCTTGATGTATACTTCATTAAAGTATTAACTGGCGTATCACCCTACTAGCTTATTGCAATGATTTAGGGAAAAACAACAGAGCCATCTTTTGCTATGCTTACAATGTGGACAAAAAAGAAGCACGGACTGGCATTTTCTTGATGAATTTATGCAGCTTTAGAACCACAGACTGTTTACATGGATGACACATACTAAAGCGTTTGTCCTGCATTATAATACTGTTAAGTGAAGACATCTGGATTCTATTCTACCAAGAACATCAATCAATAGAGCTGCCAACTAAATTCAAATGAAGAAACCAGTTATCATTGAAAACAGCAAAAGTCAAAGGAAAGGCAGAACTGGATGCAACTAGATCACAAATCGTGTTTAAAATTAAAAAAAGAATCAAATTACTTTCAAATTGAATCAATTAAATGTGGAAATTAGGAAAACAAAAAAGTTGCACTTTGAGTTGTCAGAGAGAACAACAGCTCCTTCAGTAACATTAGTAATTCTTTCCCACCTTCACTAGGCCGGGAGAAAGTAAGTGGTACCTTTTGGACGGCCATTTTGTACCTGGTATTACTGCAAACCAAGCCTGCAAGCTGTCCATGTAGTTCAGAAACCGCTTCCTCTTGCATATGACTAGGAGAAGACTTCATCGTGCACTCAGAAGCAGTTATTTCAGATTACATCTAAAACAAGCTGCACCACAGGCCTAAAACTTTGGGTGTTCAGTTCTTCACCTGGATATTCTGGAGGAGGGCTCTCAAATGCATTTGGCAAGCAGTACTGATAATTACATGCTAGTTTTACTACCCTAATGAAGAACCGCCCAAAACACTTAGGGGCAAACTGTTTTGAAAAGAACCATGCTGTGGGAGCATGTAAAGGATTATGTTAAAAATACTCAATTTAGCTTGCAGCTTAAGCAGGGAGTGAAGCAAAACACAAAATATTTCTGTGCACAAAAAAGCTAGTAGGGACCTTCATATATTTATCTCTTGTGGCTTTTCTTTGGGTCAGAAATGACCACAGTGCCAAAAGCATAGCACACCAATGATTACCCAGTCCCATTTATAATTCCCATATGCCAAACAACTGTGACAGAAGGCTCACCATAAACTCCATCATTTTCCATTTATAAATAATACACAGTTCACTGAAATGATTCCACAAATAGTAGAACCGCACATCTGCAGTAACATAGGATAGCAGACAAATCTGCATTATTGGCAGGTTTTTTAAATACCTATAGGCAAGTTTGTAGTTTGTCTACGGCTACATTTAGTGCAGTTGGCATGATCCAATCTGTGCATATTTACTGGGTATAATGTTACTATATTTACATTACTAGTGTATCCAAATATATTTTTGGGAGGGTAAAAAACAGAGGGAGTGGTGACAGAGTCAGGATCCCACATATTAGATTTCCATTTGGAATAGGTTTCCCAAGGTATCTAATTTCACTTGCAGTGCTGTATGTCTGGGATTTCTCAACATCTAATTGATGGAAAATATTATGTCTGTGTTTTAATCCAATTCCTAAAAGGCATTCCCTTTATATGGTTAGAAGTACTTCAGTTGGGTATGCCAGCAGATTTTTTGGTATTGCCATACCAAAGAAATCATGCTAGATTTTCCGTAACGGGCATAAATTCCTGTGGTTGCTGGGTCTTGGCTTTTTTAACTATCAAGAATATATCCAAGAATATACTCTTAGGAGTCACAAAATATTTGGAACATCAAATATTTGAAATTAATTTCTTAAAGGTCTACATGGATCAAAAGAAATCCTTGAGTTAAGACTGAGTCCTGCAGGAATGAGAGAAAAGAAAAACAAAATAACAGGAAATCTATTGCTAACTTTGACATGGTAAGAAGGAATGAGACATATCTAAAAAGAAGCCTCATTTGTTAACACTGAGTCCATATGCTGGGTAGGTATATCAGAAAGAAGCACTTTGCTAGGACAAGAAATAGCTGGAGATATTTTTACTTTAAGTTCATGAGAATCACATTCACTCATGATTTATGTCCATTATAATTGTACTTTATGGTAGGAGTTACTTTGCCTCTGAACCATTGGATCGGAATCCGATTCTGCAGGTGCGTGATTAGAAGCCCAGGGATGGGCACTTGCTTCGTTATCATCTTTCCAACTAAGACCAGCAGAATGGACACAAGGGAGATAAATTACTTTGCAGAACTAGAATGCAGCTGTCATTCCTCTGCTGTACAAAATGGATCACTTTGTCTGGATCTGGATCACCAAAAGGATCACTAGGAAAAATTGTTGATGAATTTAAAGGAAGTGGAAAAACAATAACCAATAAAAGATGTGACCAGAAAAAGAAATGGATATATTCATATCACCAGTTTCATTTGCAATTACAAAATAATCTCTTTGGGGTGTACTTGGCTCCAGCCTATTGGCAGGGCCAGCGTACAGTTCAGAAGGAGCTGTGAAGTTTAGATCATCAGCAAGCTATTCAACAGCTTATTGATCCATCCAGACCCACTGTTCTGATCAAGGCCCATCCACGCTAAAATAGAGGAAAGAACACTTCAGTCGTGGTGTTCCAATTGCTGTTCAATTCCCGAGTGGCAACAGCCGGCTTACTCAAAAATTACAGGTTCAAAACCCAACAAACTTATTGCATAAGTGGAAAAAAAAAATTACATATATGATATCTGAAAACAAAGTTACTGATTCTGGTTTTATATTCACATTGCTCCAGGAATGTATAATTTTAAAGCTGAAACTGTTACAAGCTTGTGCCTTGTGTTAAAATAAATATGATTTACATACACTTTTTGTAAGCTAACAATTCAGATACGTTTATTTGTAAGCTAAGTATAGTATTAATCACATGAAGACAAGCGCATAAGATCCCACCATCACTATGAATAGCTCCTATTAACTGTGTGTGTAATGGTGGAACAGATTCTCCCTATTTTCAGTACTTACCACACTGAAAGCTCTGAAGAATTACTGCTCAGGGATTCATCAACAAACTGAGAGTCAAAAAATCTGTACTTCGGGAAGTAAGAACTACATGAAACTGCCATCTCCCACTTACAGTACAGCATAGACAAAATTAAATTAAACCCACGTAAACAAAGTTGCAGACACAAGAACAAAAATGACGATGCTTTGTCACAAAAAGAACAGCTCCTTTGGGAAAAGATTAAATCAATATACTTAACCTTTACATTCCAGAGGACTGCCAAATCACCTCACTTTGGCAAGGACACTCGTGTGAACAATCATCAAGTAAATTAAAAATGTGGGAGAGAAATCTAGTTGAATTCCTTCTGGGAATTACTCTTGTGGATCTATATCAAACACCAATGGAGGGGAAGAACATAATAACATTTCCCATAAATCCAAGGTTTATCATTCTTCAGATACCTCCCACTAATTAAGTCCATGAAGACCTTAAAAGCCAGTATCATGTATGAATATTCAGGCAAGCTCTAAACGTGCTTATACATACAATACAAATAGCACCTCTAGCCCACTTACACGCAAGGTTTCAGCTGGAACAGCAAGAAAATAGTCAAAGATGCTGTGACACACCGAGTTCGAGAAGCCTACGATTGCTGCGCTAGGAAGGTGACTTGTCCATTTCGATGACAGGCAAAACAGGTCAGGTACATACAGATGCACTTGCATGCCAGTAACCACATCCAGCTAAGGGTCAGCAAATGAGAGGTGAAAATGGTAACTTTTCAAACCCTTTGACTGCCCCAAAGCACGTGCGATTACATCAGAATACAATTATACTAGCTCCACTACCCAAAGCCAGCCATACAGCTATTTTTACACAGCACCGAATGGCACCATTTAGATAGATATAACCTGTAGTTTTAATACAAAAAGCAGATCATTGAAACCTACTGAGTGGTTTCAGCTGACTGGGAGACTGGCACACATCAGAAGAGAGCATTTTGCTCTGGTACATCTACAGTTCCACATTCTGCTCATCAAAACTTTACTTAGTTGTATGGCAGTTGATGGAAGTCCTTCCAGAGATTTAAGAATTCTGCAAATGAAAAAATATCCGTGACTTGAAGATTTTCCCCTTTAAGCTGTTAATGACTTAGTCATTCACCAAGAAAACTAACAAGCAATATGGTAGGGAGAATAAGAGGATGACAAGGTTGCTTTTGCATGAGGTTGGGTAGTTCTCCATTTTAATCTTTGCAATCTTTATATTTACATCTTTCAAAATATAATTCTTCTAAAGAACCAGTCATGATCTGAAGGCTTTATGAAAAAGTCTCCTTTCTTATCTCTCCTCTCAGCCATGGGACATACAGCAGTAAAGCTGGCAGAAAGCATCTTCTGGGCATACTGTATCAAGAATGAAAGCAAACTCTTCCAGCTGCTACAGTATTGTTGTAATTGGTCTGATGGACAATATTATTTTCAGCTGCTGTCAGCTTTCTGGAAACTTTGGCCTTGTAAGGGTGCATCACCAACACTTCTGCTTTGTCTCTTGTGCAGTTGTTAAACTGCAGGAGATGATAACATTTTTTTCATAGCAGAAGGGCAATAACCATTCTCTCCGCTCTAGCAGCAGGCTTGGGATTGCACCCAGGCAACATGGAGAAGCTCTGGCAACTTAAGAGACCTACATTTCAGCTAGGAAAGAACTCCAGGTACCCACTAATTTCCAAGTGCCTCTTGTCTCCCAGGTAGCATGGGCCTGGATAATACACTCCCCACAGGCTCCACAGGAGTCCGGGCATATTGTAAGGAGGCCTTTAACAGCTGATCATCACTGCACCTTGCATTTCGATTTTTACAGAGTAGTTATATGTCTTGCAACATTTAATCTGGCAATGCTGACTCCTGGTGGAGATTTGCCAGAGTTGAAACACAGGTTCTAAAGGTCATCTTAAAATATATTGGCAGAGGGCCTGGGAAGGAAGGGGGTTAGAGCTCAAAAGCAGGAGAGCAAGTTTTCCCCATTCAGGGAGTTCTTGAACAACACCTCTCATTTTGGCTCCCTGTCTTCATGGGTCAGGGTCTGATAGATCACAAGTCAGGAGACCATCAGGAAAGAGGCATGCTTTTCCAAGATCCTTAGGGAGAGAAAACTCCCGTTTTAATTCCATCATTTGCCTAGGGCAAAAGGATGCTATGCAAGAAAAAAGGCTTCTAGTTTTGAATGAATAAGGGCCACGAGCACGGTGGAGGTGCACCGTTTGACAGGTTCACTGTGTTTTGAGGGTTTGGGTGTGACAGCATTTCTCCACATTCCCCTGGAATACTACAGGAAAGCCAGCACTTTGCGTTAAGTGTTTCTCCTCCAAACATGCTCTGAACAGAACATACAGAGCTGTGTTCCCTCATTGGCCTATCACACACATGGTGAGCTCTTGGCACACACAACCAGCCCATTCACTCAAGAAAAATATATACCCGCCTATGCAAATACAGCCCATGGCAGGTTTCTTCAATTATCATGTCTCAGTCTCTCAGTGCAAGAAAGAAATCACACTTTATTCTAGCACTGTTGCTTTGATACCTCCATTTTAGGGCTAGTGGACGTGAGACAACTGGAATTAAGATATGCCCTTGCCCAAGTCAGAGGAAAGTTTATGGCCAAATATGTTCTCATTAGCTTTCTGGCAGAGATACTGGAACTATTGCTGGCCTGTACATGCCTGTATTAGCAAATGGTGTGCATAATGTTCCTACCACATCTTTAGCTGGAAGCTGTTCTGGCTATGACTTATGCCATTTTGAGTATTAAACATGCCTTTGAAAGATTAAGGTGGAAATTTTCAAAAGAATCTAAGGAAGACAGGTGCTCAGATCATAATGGAAGTCAGTGGAGCTTAGCTTCTGAAATTCTACCTTAATTAGTTTTGGTTCCAGTTCAAACAGGACATTAAAAAAGTTAACTCACGTTCTGAATATGAGAAACCACATTACTAACTTAAATTTTGCAATTTCTAAGTGATTAATACTTTGGTAAAGCCAGAAACCTTCAGACCCCATTTCCTTTCTGTGTGTCAGCCAGATTAACAAAACACAGAGTAGAAAGAATGTATTGCCTGGCTCTCTGCTCATCTTCAATAGTTCCTGTCACCGAGTCATTTGCATCTACTGCTATAACTTTACGCAATGCCAATCTCATAATGACCCAGTGCTGGCTTAAAAAAATATAGATGCTCTACGTCTCTGAAACTGCAGTTATTGGAGAGGCTGTCAGGCAAAGAAAATACTTATTTGTATTATACATTGATATTCTTTAGTTGCATAGCAGTGTTACTTACCTTTTTTGTGTATTGACCATTAAACTTTCCTGTGACAGATTCATATTACTGAAGTGCACGGTAAAATTTGGCTAGAAGATGCAGCTGTTCAATACAGATGGCAAGAGCAGTAGCGGTAGGGCTAGGACAGTTGCTTTCTCTCTCAGCACTAACATCATATAAACTGATATATCAAGAATCAATCCTGTCTTCACCTCCAAAGGTTAGATTTGGTACACTTTTGTTAAGGAAGGAAGGGATAAGTCTTGCAGAGAGATTATAACACCGGGCACAGCAAAGCAGTGATTATTCTGCCTGCAGAATCAGCCTCCTCTGGAAAGGTGCACAATAGCACATAAGAAAGTAAATATGTTTAGAATGGGTCTGGGAGAGAGGGAGGATCCTCTTCTGCTTGCATCTCTTTCCGCTGAGGAAACCTTTCTTCCCTTTGTAACCATCTTCCTCTTGCCACTTAACAAGTAGAAAAACTGATTGAGGAAGAACAGTAACAATGCGGGAGCTATCTGAAGAGGAGGCGAGGGTGGTATTTAGACAAACCACAAGTTCTTATGCTCATTATCTTCTCACCAAATGAAATCTTCTTACCCACCTGTGCATTGTTCTCATCCAGCTGCCCTACTTCTGTTTATTATGTAGCATTCATTAACTGGTTCTAGGGATAGCAATTGAGAGTGAGTAATTATCTCCCTAGCAGAAAGAATAAGGGTCAGATTCTTAAAGGTGACTGCTGAAGGTTTAAAAAAAATAGAAATGAAAAAACAATCATCAGGCCTATTTTGCCACTTGGTACTGCATAAAGAAAGCCTAGATTTAAAGAAAGAGATATACTTTATTTAATACTCTAAAAATTTTGCATTGCCAAAGCAGATTTTGATGGGACACTCACAGATTTCAAAGGCTTTATGCTGTCAGCTCTGCTTTCTGGATGGATAAATACAGTATGGCCACTCTGTGTGTCTTTATTCAGAAGGTCAATTCAGTTATCAATGGTAAATCACAGTCTTCAGCTCTGTTACACTAAAACTTTAGCACACGTTATAACGCATCCAGATAACATGATTTAAAATAGCAGTAAAGATATGGTACCACAGTATTTACCAGTGATTGAAGTGCATAGGTAAGGCCACTGGAGGGTTATTAATCTGGTTGCTGGAAGATACCAAGCTTGTGCTGTTGTGAGGTTGCTGCTATTATTACCTATGCTAATTGTTTTTTTATTATAATACAAACTTTCTAAGCCCATGATACATTCTTGGCCAAGAATACTGCAATTGTTATATTTCATTTTAGTATTCCTTGAGTAGTTTCCTCATTAGTAATTACAGAATGCCACTAGCTGCAGTGGTGAATCATAATGGCCCACCAGAGCCTACCGCTAAGGAAAGTGGTGGGACAAGGGTAAGCAAAGATGGAGCAGTCTAAGAAAAGGGAGATGTATCACTAGCGTATAGAAGTTTGGGGGCAACTTTCACGCAGTGATAAGCAATCCCAATTCAGAAAGTCTTCAACAACTGGACAAAGGTCTCCTTTGCAGCAGTGAATGTTTCAGATACTTGATTATTTTTCTTTGTTACAAAGCATGGTCCTACCTTCCCCTGAGACTCCCTCCTAAATACCAGAAAGTGCTTCTTTTGGCACTGTCAGGGCCTGGCCTTCTGAATGGAAAATATTTTTTGTAATTATAAATACTACTATGTTCTTCTACATAAAGAATAACGTAAAAGGCTTTCAAATGAGGAAGAAAGGGAAGAGAGGCTTTCCAAAGTAGTTTTTGTGTCTTGTGAAGCAGCTATTACTAAGGACAAGCCTGGATTTTGTGAGAGGAGGACAGACAGAGGAGAAGGGATCACATTTAATAAGTATCTGATTAAGTTCTATAGCAAGGGAGAGAGAAACGAACTTGCAAAGTGGAGCAATGCAGCAGAAAACCATTTTTTGATTGGAAATAATTAGCATTAACAAAAAAAAATGTTAAGCAGCAGCATCAATCAACATTATTCATTCCCACTTAAAGCAGTCTGAATTAAAGCCCTATCTAAAAGCAGTACATTTGTTAGAGCCTGGATATCTGCACAATAAAAACTTGCTAATAGAAAGCAAAGCAGGTACATGGAAGTTTCAGCAGGGGCTACTTCATCCCACAGAAATTTCAGTTAGCTGACAGTGCCAAAATTTTCCCTATTTACAGTTGTTGACAGCAGCAAAAATGAAAAATAAGGAGCATACTCAGGAAAAAAGTAGCACCCAGTTGGTCTATGTAACGATTAGAAAAGTCAACTCTCAGAGAGGGGATAAACAGCATAGAGGACTATCACATAACCAGGAGATAGGGGAAGTTCTGTTCTGAACACATGGTGCTGGCTGAAACCAGGGTATTACTTGGAACACTAAACAGCACTAGACCAGTAGTTTCGAGAAAGAAAAACTGCTTCCAAGGGCAGCTGACAGAGCTTACTTGGCCTTGTCAGCTTAACCGTGTAGGAGGAAAACTCACATGCCACTTGGACTGTGGGACAACAACAAGTGCTAGTGCAGTAGATGCAGATTAGCTCCAAGGCCATGGATTGATGTTTACCCTCAGATCAGCAGCACGCAGCAGTAACGCAACCCTCAATTCCTGTTTGTAGGACCACTTCTGAGGCAGTTTAAGTAACCACTCCCTAATCTACAATGGAAAAAACCCTAAGCAGTCAGAATTGCTGGCCAGGGCTAATTGGGCAGATTTTCGGAAGGGGTCTAGGTCACGTTCATACAATACCACAGCTAGGAGCTGGAAAAGGATTTGTATCACTTCAGTTTCTGTATGTCTTGATTCTCCTATAGATGAGAGTGCTTCTCTGCCTTGTTCAGATTTTGATATACTAAAAACTGAAATACTTGGCTCTGATAGTAATGAGGGCAACCCTAGATATGATTACACAGATGGACAGATTCTGCTCAAAATTTGGCATTTGTCATTTTTCAGACAAACTTGTGCAACCAACATGCTCCCAAAAGACAGACTGATCCTTACTGACAGGTATGTCCCCTTTGAGACACTGTGGTTTATGGACTAGTTTGGGGGGTTTTTTTTAATGCGATTTGTTTCTGGTGTGCTGAGAAACGTGCATGAAAGGTCGTGTTTGGAAAACCCCATCATCAGTTACCCTAGCTTAGCTACAGATAACAGCAGCTAAGCTGATGCCAAGACTGATCAAGTTACTACAAAATATATTCTCATTTATACTTAATAGGACTACTTTTTTTTGATAGTCAGTATTGAGTCCTTTAAATTAACCCTTCCAATTGCTAATGTGAAGTATGAGTTGGAAAGTCAATTTAAACACTAAGGGGGAGTTACATGAACCTCTTCACAGCTTCATCTAAGCTATGGCTCCTGTATTTAAAGTCCACCAAATCAGTCCTGAAATGGGCTAAACGCTATGTGCTGATCAGGAATGAAATAAAATGTTAATGAAAATTTCAGAACACTGTGGAGAGTCTTGGCAACAACTGTAATTATTAGTGCTCCAGAGATTTGCTGTTTGTCTTGATTATTTTTCCATTTGCCTATAATGGCAATTTTTAATGATTTAATTTGAAAATTACAATCTTGGAATCAGCAATCATCCAGTAAAGAGTTGAAAAGCACACAAGTCAGACCCAGGCCCTTGCCCCTGTGCGATACTTCTGCTTTTTGATCCCTATACTGGGGGTAGAGCACTTTTTTAGCAACCCTGTTACTGATAGATGAAGAACAATTGCATATGTGTGCCAGTACAGCTAAGTAATTATTAGAAGCAGACACAGTAATGTTCCTCCTCAGAGTGAAAAAAGGTTTTATGTAGCATGGGTTTCATTACAGTGTTTTTCAGGGGAAAAAAAGCATTCTGTCTAGGCTCATCAGGGAAATCATACTTGTGTCCAGCTAGCAGAACTACAGATTTGCACTGTCATTCAGAAAGACTTGTAGAGATCTGAGCTGACAGATCCAAGTTCATAGTAGTTTATAATACTTATTAGTAAGCAAGCCATCTGTGTTTAGTAAGCAAAGCCAGAATTCTTTCCCCCAGAAATAAATATATTTGCAGCAGGTAATTGTTAATGTCATTCAAGTTCTTTTAGAATCACTAATACTCTACAACCGAAAAAAAACCCCATCGCCTGAGTTACTCAGCCTGCTGGCTAGGGACCATGGTAAGGCATAGGACAGAGGCCTATGAAAACATTACAAAAAAAGAGAGTACTAATAGTAAAAGTAACAAATACACACTTCACAGAAACTTGTGTATGTGTCAATACCCAAGCACAGCTGTGAACTGATTCACAATCACTGGCAGTGACCTACAAAGGAATTTTCTGTGGCTGGCATTTTTAATTAAAATCTTTGTAATTATAACAATAAGATTTTGCAATGCAGCTGTTTACCTGAATGCTTTAAACTTTATTTACCACCTCCCTCTTCAGCTGCCAAATTGTACTGAATACAAAGGAATTCTGGATTTATTTTTTTTCCTGAGGATTACATGGTAGCTGGCTAAAAGAGATTCAGAAACACCGCACTAAGGAGTTAAAAACCTTAATAACATAACGGTTAAAATTCTATTAGATGAAAAATCTTACTACTTCTGGTACACTTGAGTCAAGGAAGGATGCGCCGTCTGTACAGGGGACAATAGGAGTATTCCCTGGCTTACAGCCAGCTCATAATTCATAGAGTAGCATTATCAGCCAAAGTTAATTTTTTTTTTGATTAATCATCTGCCAGAGCTTGAGAGTTTGTGGCTAATTGTTCCATTCTTGACTGCAGAATGAATTCGAGAACAATATGCAGTCTTAAGCCAGGGAGGGAAAACATAAAGCAAACTCATGAGGACATAATGAGTTCAGGTTAGTTAGGTACTTTGCTCTTCTGTTCATAAAGATGTGGTGAAAATCCACTGCTCCAAGGAACAGCAAGCATAAGCGATAGATGTTAAAATCCTACGCCGTGTGCTCACAGGTGACTGGACTCATGTTTGACAGCTTGGTTTATGGAATAATAGGTTTGAGCAAGGAAGAAAGGAGAGCAGGACCACATTAGAAGGTTAACTCAGATTTAAGAAGTAACTGACTGTGGCAGCAGGTGTCCGAGGAATGATGAATGGGCAGCAATATAAAACAGACACCTTTCATTACAGGTGGATGAAAAATACTGTTTAAAAGGATATTACAGAGCAGCTCTTGTGGCTATATCTCTATGCTAGCAACGTAAATTAAAGGTCTGTCGGTACTGCCTTGTGTAGGTGAAGGACTGAAAAACAAAATTCTCAGTTGCACCAACCATCACTATTAGTGCCTTCCCAGCCAAATCATCACATTTCTAGTGTGAGGATTTTTCAAATTTTTTAATTCTTTAAAATATATTTTTGAACAAAAAAGAAATATAACATTAAAAATGCAAATGTAAAGAAACAAAAACAGACTACCACATTTACACGAGCCACAGTAGGGTCATTGTCCATGATGCCCTCTCATTCACATTAATAACAACATGTCTACAAAAGAGCATGGAAAAACAAGATGAAAGCTAGATAAACATAATATATTGAAATTTTGAGAAAAAAAATGATGCATTCTCTGCTTGGGCTTCCCCCTTCCATTGAGAAGGAAGTCTTGGAGGAAAAGGAAACACTTACCAGTGCCAACAAATAGAACTATTAAAGTAATGACAGAAACAGACAGCAATGTTCAGATTAAACCTTCAAAAGAAATGCCAAAGTTATGATGACCTAAACATAAATAACCAAAGCCTGATACTATTGGATACTTTTGAGGTAAAGAAACAAAGTTGACTGACTGTAGAGAATGAAGTGGCATTGACGCAGAACAAAAACAGTGACTTAGAGGAAAATGTGTCCTCCTAGAATCTGAGGAGATTCTTGAACCCCATTTCTATGTAACACTATAAAAAAAGGAAGGGTAGGGACATGCTTTTTTAGCTCACCATGAACATGCAAATGGATGAAGGCACTTGAGACTGCTGAGCTGCTCGAAGTACCAAAGAGACAACTGCCAGGACTACTGATATGCTTATGCAGAGCCTGACAGCAAATGACAATCCATATACTCAAATATGAAAGAAACATTATCTTGGAGGAGCTAATTATCACATCTTTTTACAAGTTACTCAGCCAAAGAACATATTGTCAGCATTGTAACAAATCACACCAAGTTAGTATTTACTAGGGCTAATTTCAAGCGAGTAAGCAAAGGCAGTGAAATCTTTACTGCAGTACATTAAACTGCCCCCCAAAATTCTGAATCAGAGACTATATGCACATAGATAATGACAAGAAAAAGGTCACACCTGTACACCTGCAAAAGCATTGGGTTCTGTGTGGAAAACTTTTCTTTACAGAACACCCCCTTGCTTTCTTCTTTTCTTCGTGGATGTCCATTGCTATAAGCAATAGAAGCAACATACCCCATAACGAACAATGTAGCTTTGGGGCCTGAAATCCATACAAAAATAATAGAGAAGAGCATTAAAACCTCCATTTCAGTGATCATTTTCATGATGTGCAGGGGTCACAACATCCTCTCTCCCCTCTACCCCAATAAATGTTTTCTCTTATATGGTAATATTACCAATATTGAATTCTAGCACTTCCATACATACTGGAGTGAACTCCACGTTCTTATACTGGATATGCTATACAATAGAAAGTAAAAAGTGGAAGATCAATCTGACTTTCCTTTACAAACCAAAGAACAATATAAAGAGCATTCTCCAACCATCAGTTGATTCTGAAGAGGGGCAATGCTAAAAGATTAATATGATTAACCTTCAGCAGTTATTATACAGTGTAATGAAGGAACATTTTATATTTACAGAAAACTATGTCCTTTCACAAACCTATTCACTTTACAATGCATCTGTGCATACGGGTGGCTTCTGGAGAAGTGGAGGCGTCAGGTGTCCCCATGATGTGACTGAAATGGGCAGCAGTCACGAGGACCACCTGAGAGAGAACATAAAGGCTAGAGGAAAGCAAGGAGACCTGCCACAGGCAGTTTAGCGGAGTTGGTACTGCAAACACTTTTTTGCTAGGAAATTTCTAGTCCCATTCAGAAATAGCACTTGCACCTTTTTAGTGTGCGTCTCCAACAGTGTTTTAGTTGAGACCAGGAGTGTGCTTTTGAAGCAGCTCTCCCCATTGCTTCACTATGTTTTGGTTTGCATCATAGAGTGGCCTCAGAGTGCATGAACAGGATTCCTTTCCAATGAAACTAAACTGAAAGATGCACTCCCAGACAATATGTAATTCACTCCAGCTGCAATAGGCTTCATGATACCAGACTAGAGCTTCTCTAAAGTTAACAAACAGACCAACCCTGAAACAGGTATAGTGTAGATGTCAGATCCTCTGTGTCAAGTGCTCTGCCATATATCGGAAAATTATTCCGCTACTACGTGGCAAAAAATCACAGTATAAATACAGAGTATAAGCAGTACAAAGTTTATGACATCATGGCTCAGTACCACTTATATAATTTTCATCCTTCCTTTAAAATTAAATGACAGATTCATACCAACACACATGTATTCCGATATGTGGTACAATACCTATGACAGTTACACACATAGGTCAACACTCAAAAAAAATACTGGCAATTGCAGCAGAATTATAGCCAGTCTTGCACATTCACTGTGTCTAGCGGCAAGACGAAATGAAAAATGGCTGTTATGCAAATGTCTATAAACATTCACTACCTCTTTCAGATAATCAAACACCCATTTCAGTCACCTAAATCTGAAAGTGATAAATTTACTATCTATCTGCTTTGTGTTTGTGTGTAACAATAAATAACCAGCATGTGCCCTGAGGGCTAGGATTTCATGAATCATTAAACTTGTCACCAGGTGGATGTCTATCATTAACTATGTTTTAACCTGTTAGGAGATACACGTAAGGATAGAACTGAGAAAGTTATCTGTAAGTAATGCTCAGGAAAGAATCAAGTTCTGCAGTTTGATCCGTGAAGGGAAGAACCATGGTCTTACACATATCACAGCAGCCATGGAGGGTTAACTAGGAAACTGGGTTTTCTCATAGCTCCCCATGAGACTCCACACAGGGGCAAGTGTGGACAAATAACCCTCAGAGAGAGTTTGAAAGATGAGCAGGTGCTAGGCAAACTCTGTGTAAGGAACTTAGAGCATCCATACTACTTTCAGTCAAGTGCTACAACTTTTTCCAGCAAAAAGAAACTGTCTTCAGTTTTGCTGCACAGGAGAGACAACCACAGAATAGAGTAAAAAAGACATTGAAAGACATTTCCTGTGTGATGTGAAAACTGGATTTAAAACCCATCCATTAGGGTTCAAACCAAACCAAACCATTCAGTTAATTCCACTATGAAACTTAAAATTCATTGTAGAGAAATGTATTAAAGGCTTTTCTACAATCACTAGAAGAGGAAATATAGTTGCAATGTGCATGTAAAATATGTGCACATTTTCCCTATAGGGATAATACATAAAATAAATAGCTATTTATTTCCTAATTATTTGCATAATGTGATAGGGCAATACATGTAACTGCACTCATACCTCTGAATTACTTCTGAAAATTTTTGCATGTGAAGAATGAGCCATTTCTAAGTAGACTCATATTCAATTAAACCATATGTTCAGCATCAGTTTATACTATAAAATACAGCACAGCATGATAGAAGCAAAATTGATTTTACTGCCTTTTAACCCATATACACTGGAAATGTCAAGATCAGTAGGGTGATAGTGTTGTGGGTTTTTTTAAAGTGTAAGAAAGACAGGGGTGGGAGGGCTAAAAGGGCTTTTCTTGTACAAGTATTTCCTATATTAGTCAGTGAAGATAAAATTCTCTTTACTATGACCTTTGCATTGTCTTTGTTCCATTTGCATCACATACTTTCTTAATCTTTTCTTTAACAGCCTGATGCCCACCACACCTGTCAGTAGAGCAACGACAGACTTGGATGTGTGGGCAGCTCCCATATAACAAGGATCACTTACTGATAAACTACAGCTTATTCAACATACCCTACCTTACTGACAGAGGACTTCTTTGCTATAAGCTTACCCAGTAGGCTCTGCTGTCTCTTCCAGGAGCCAGTGTGCTTTGAAAGTAATTTTTCAGCCTGTTACAATGTGACCCATGAACCTGCTGTTACAATTCCCAAATGGTTGGGCAATACCAAAACCCTTGCTGTAGTCCTTAAGATCTGTCCGCTCCAGCAGCATAGGGTATGTACAGTCACGTGGAGCCATTTCTCCCAGCTTCCTTGCTTTTAAAAGCAATTTCTGAAATGCATGAGCTGAGTGATAAAGTTAAATGTGGAAAGACACTTCAAACTCCACCAGCAACCCCGATGTTTATAGTCAGCCCTTAGTAAGCGCAAATGACTCTGACACTGACGCCACCTTTTTATCAGCTTAAATATTTGAGGATACTCAGACTAAAGAGTTTCTATTATCTTAATACAAGCCTCAAACAAACATGCCTCAATTACCACCAGCTGCTAATTGACAAGAGCCTAATTCCTTCTCCTCCTCCATGTGCGAGACTTCAGACCTTTTCATGTCTGAACATTGACAATCTGACAGTTTTAAGCTTACATCATAAAACACTGACACAGTGAATATGCCAATTTCAAGATGACTGCCATGAAAACATAAACTGTTTGACATTTAATAAGCTTGTGTTTTCATAGAAATACAATGTGTTATAGATGATTTGTTTCCATGAAAACACATGGTTAGAAATGAAATGGATATACTTTTCTCAACACTAAGCACACACAAAAAAATAGTCATCTGCGAAACAAACTAAAAACCAAGACGTTTAGGATTCACATTTATATTAAATAACCAGTGAAGGGTCAAATACAACAGCTAATAGTATTATTTTTACCTCTTTTAAAATTTTTAAGAAAGATGTTTTTGGAAATTCATTTAAAAGCACCAAAGGACATGAGTGCTGCGTTTGATAATGCAAAGTAGAGAGTGTTAACACACATGGATGGGGAGGTTTGGGAGAACTATATTACCCTATTGGCACATAGTCTAATAAGATCCTAGTTTCTTTCCTTCCTGAAGTTAATACCTGTATAATAGAGTGAAAAAAACCTAAATACAATACGCTGTACCACTGTGGGCATAAAGGAGAAGCTATACCACTTCGCAATGAACAGGATCTTCTGGCTCTTAAACCAAGGGCAGTTTTTCTACTGATTCCAAAAGGTACACAACTTTCCTCTTTCCTTTATGTCACTGCACCTATCTTTGATCATCTCTTTTCTCTGGTAGGAAAAGTCTCATGAGGAAAATCAAGAGTGCAACAATTAAAGAAGTGAAGGCTTCACATAGGAAGGAAAGCCTTTAAAGAAAAAGGATGATTTTATGAATATAATATGTTCGGAGTATGGATAACATCAGATTTAAATTAGTAGTTGCTGTTACATGCAGATTCCTACAGGAAGTATCCTAGATGTGCTTTTTTGAAAGAGGCTAAGCACTTCTGCTCTAATCTTGTAATCTGGACATGCTTATCTTGATGCATGTGAGTAGTGGTGTGATGAGTTATGATCTCACTGGAAGGAAACAGTTTAAGAGGAAGAAGTTTAAGAGCTTTAATGAATCAAAGACAAAATTTGCCATCACTTAGTTCCTGTTACCATTCCTTTACACATAATTTGACCACGTGCTTCAGCTGAAGCTTCTGTTTCTTTAAGAATCAGCACACAACTTTCAAGTAAATAGTAACTACATCCTTCCCTCTTTTGTTTTGCCTCTCCTTTCCTTCTGTCTCTCTAAAGCTCTAAGAATAACAGCAATCATAATAGAAATATAACCTCAAAACTATTTAGAAGCAAATGTGTAACAAGCACACAAAACCCATCAAAGAGGCTGTCCATTAAACTGTGTTCAGTGATCACAAACTGGAAAACAATAGAAGAAAAAAGCAGAAAAGACTAACTTGAGCTAAAACTACTTAAATAGTCAATTAAAAACTTTTTCTGGATTTATTATCCAGCAATGAACTAACCTAATAAAGGGAATGGTTATTTTTGGGTATGTCACTCAGAACTAACTTACTGATTTTTTTTTTTTTTTTTTTTGTTGGCTTTGGGCAAATTATATTTGCACTTTGGTAATTTATCTATTTAGAAATAGAGCCATTTTTTAATGGCAAGTCCCTAGGAGAAAGATTTTGCGTGGGGATTAGCAAATGGACAGGAAAGGGAAGAGGAAGAATGGAACGATACAGGTGCTACAAACTTCTGTAGTGGGTATTAAAGTCTCTCAACAATTGCCCAAATCCCACCATTGGGAGGGGTCCATGTCAAACTAACACTTACTCATTCAATTTATAACTGCTAATTAGACCTTCGGGTTGTCAAAAAGAGCACTATCAAGTTTGATTTGGAGAGAAGCATCACAGAGGCTTACTATGCCAGTACCATTAAGTCATTTTGTATATGCAAGCCAAATCTAATACAACAGAACATGTAAGATTTACTGGACAACATATACCTCCCCACAATACATTAGAAATAGAAATGTAGATAGTTTTTTGTTGCTTATCCAGAACATACAGTAAAATATCAATCACATTCATATGCTCAGCTTTGGGATTTCAAGACCAGGAACTCAATACCTTGAGTCAAGAAAACAAGTAGCTACATTCTCAGTTTGGCACTTACCAGAATGCAATACCATTTACCAGGCTGGACCCGTAGTCTAACTGCAGATTTAACCTCAGAGTGAGGAAAGTTGTCTATTTGCAAAACAAGTGATAAGTTCCTACCTGGAGTGACTATCATACAACTTCCCATCCAACACCAGTGAAAAGCAGCAAATTAACATGCAGTAAGAGGAATTTTCTTGGCAAGCTGGGATTGCCAGGTATTAGTTTCACAAAGAATATAAATAAGTTTGCAAACTCTTTGTTCCCAAGTCAACGTTCTCTGTGTCTCTTTTCTAAGGTTCCCTGTTAGAAATGGCTGGGGATTTTTTGGTGACAACATTGTTTGCTTGTCCAAGATGAAATATTCCAGCGGAATATACATTACGGCTTCATTAAGGATGGGATTTCATACTAAAATATACTCTCAAAACAGCTGACAGTGAGGTGGGGAAGTCATATTAACAGGACATGGGAATTTAAATTTGAAGCACCTGCACTGCCTTCTTTCTATGCCGGGTCTTAAAGTCACGTTACCACAATCCCATGTGAAGGACTACTCACTCTGAGTTAACAAGGGGTTTTCTTACCTTCCTCCTGAAAAGTGCAAAAAAACCCTGAGACTATTTCAGTGAAATATTTTTTGAAGTATCAAAAGCTCTGTTTAACAGGAAAATTATTTTCAGCCAGCCTTTAGTACCCTTTTGTCCTCAAACAGCATGTAAAATCACCTTCTTGGATGACTCCTTTACTTCAATTTTTACTTCAAGGACCATAACTCTGGAGTAAGCCAGCAATAGAGGGAGGGAAAAGGAAAAACGGGTCAGAGTGAAAGAAATGGTAAGAGTTTAAACAGGAAACTTGCCTTATCTGTTAAAGTTGTCTTTGCAGCCGGCAAGTATCACACCTACATATCAGTTAGGTAACAGTAACAAAGATAAGGAAACAGTTCTTCAGACAAACATTGGTGGGAAGGATGGTTATCAACTGATGCCTGTATCTAAAAGGAAATCACTAAATGGCTTTGGTCATATACTGGCTTTCTGAAACCAGAGGTTTCCCTACCCCTGTTGCATAGAGATTAAATAAAGCCTAATTTGAATTTCCAGAAAACTGCAAGAATACCACCACTGTTGTGAACTGGCTTTTGAAGTCAGTGGTAAACATGTCAAAAAAAAAAAGAGGAAATTGCTTTGAGGGTGTGCCTAGTCTGTTGTTCAGCAAGTCACACTGCTACAACTTGTAACTGATAGTTGATGTTAACCTTAAACAAAAACCTATCATGCACAGAGGGGAAGCTAAGCCAGATAGCAAAAAGGTCTCACAACAGTCTTTGTTTCTGCAGCAAAGTCATCATCCTTTTTGTCAAGGCTTCCCGTTTAATTTACTGCTTATATTTTTTACAACAACTCATGGAAGGTTCAGTTCTATTTCCATTCAAGTCAAGGATTTTACCATTAATGGCAGTAAGGTTAAGAAAGGAAGCTTCCTGAAGTCCCAGTTGCAATTGCTTAAAACTGTAACTTCTGTTTCGGTGAGATCTATTCCTTTGATAAAGTGCACAGTGAATCCAAAACCAGACAATGCAGTAATTTAAGGCATTGGGGTTAAAGACCACATCTAGGTTCTACAGCTATAGCATCTTATAATAGCAAGAGATAAAGTAGCAAAAGATATTCACACTGGAATGTGAAGGTATTCAGAATGGAGGAGGTAATTTTGGTACTTGCTAATGCTGACCCTTTCCCTCTCTATCTCTCTCTGTGTATAAAAGATATTTATAAAAAAGTTATTTCAATATTGTGATGCTTATTTCAATGTGTGCTAATAAGCACATCTGTATATGCCAAATCATGCATATTTTAACTGTGCTTTTATAGTGCACATACAGCTGACTGAAAGGAAATCATTCTGGCATTACAGAAAAATGGTCGTGTTTTGTCATATCATGAAAGCACTATATTTCTTTCCCTGTCTTAAATTGAAACACAACTATTAAAATACAACAGGAAATTCAACTACTCCTCTATACTAAAATAACACCAGGCACCACATTTTCTGAGTCTTTCAGTTCAATGAAGAATTTTGCATAAGTAATTTGTATGTGAGCATAGTTTAGGTAAGCAGATGACCACCTTCCCATCCCTCGTGCAAATTACAAACGCAAATGCAGATAGCATCTATGTACTCAGAAACTCTAACTAAAGCATCTGTCACTACCTTTTGATCCATGTAAAAGCCAAGAATCACCTGTAATTCCACTTAACTATAACTCATATCTGGCAAGACTTCTGAAAAGCTGTCTGGACTGTTCTCCCTGCCTGCTCCTCCCTCCACCCCCCCCAGTTAACCAATATGGACAAAGATGTAGCATTTTGTCAATATACCTCAAAACTATTCAACTGTTATGAAGAAAGAAAAAGAAAGTTGAAATTTAAAAAGTGTATCCCAAATTCCATTGGGATTCTATTTAATTTTGTGCTAATCTGTTTCTGTTCCTACTTTTCAACTGCAAATTTTAGTTCTTCAGACTGACCCACACTGCCCTTTGAAGCTTTTTGTCCCTTTTAGGTGAGCCTTAATTACTGTACTTCATCATGTTAGGAGAATTAGAGGGAGAAAAGCTCTGACCAGCAAACCTGTTTTTAATATAAGATCTTTACAAATATCACCATCATTTGGTCATAAGACTAAGAGCAAGCTATTGTTATGAGTTAGAGTGACTACCTGATCTGCCATAAGGAGCCGCCTTATATGTTGTCTGCATGAAACTGTGTTCCTGGCTGCAGCCAACTTTTAAATAATTCCAGGTTGATGTTCTCAGAGAAAGGCTGCAAAAACTTCCAATATTTTTACAGTCCTAATAAGGTCAGCCATCAACATACATTAAAAAGCCCTTTTCAGGTTCAATAGTTGTTACAGAATGGCAACTGCACAAGTCTAGCAATGCACTGTCAAATAAATGACTCTATTAGGAATGATGGAATCAGTCCCTGGTTTCAAAATTCAGATAATAAAATGTGCTTTTTTGGTTCAGATACCAAACTTGGAGAAGTCCATATGACTAAGGTGGCTGTAGAATCATTAGAATTCAGCCTTACTACGACAAAAATGCAATATTGAGTTATAAGAAACAATGTCATGAAGGGAAGAAAGCTCTGAGGACAGATTCTTCTCAATGTGTGAAAAAAGGTAGCAGTGATACACCCATGGGAATAAACCCTCTACTTTGGGAAAACACTTTGACTTTTGATCTTTGAACAAATGGGCAACCAGACCTAAAGATCATGGTTTAATCCTAATTTTAATCCTAATTTAATCCCAACCCTTCACTGTATTTGGTAGCAATTCATTCACAAAGACTTACCCTTCTATAAAGACTGAGATGACTTTAAGGAACTGTTCAAATCAAACTGACACAGTCTTGCACAAGTCTTGTTTAGTAAGTACAATTGTCTCTTAGGAAACTATTGCAAGCATATAGTCAAATGGCTTCCAGTGTATTGATATTTCTCTGTATGTATAGTTAGAGCTGCCTAGACTCAGACTATTCAGAGCCAAAATACGCAACCCACATATTAAAGAAGAAAGTTGTGAGCAGTAACACTTCCTATTTGTTTTCACATTGTTTGCATTGAAAAATATCCAGAATGTAAAAGCAGATTTGGAGAAGTCTTATCTGTCAGTTTTCTAGTGCCCAAGCCACTCAAAAACTGCAAAAAAAATTTAACTTCGTGACTTTGCCAAGAGTGACTTCTACTGCTCTCAGAGTTGGATTAAAGCCTTAGAGTGTGGAGAGTATCACCTATTTTGAAGCCTGCATTCAGCCCATAACACAGTTCTCTCCTGTAACCAGTGGTCATACCAAAATTGTGGATGGCTGTTCTTATCAAGCTGGAAAAGTTAACTACATAAAACATCTGTGAGAGTTCTGAAGACAGGAGACTTTAAAAATAACAACAAAAAAAGAGAATGTGTTTTAAGGGCTGATCAAAGCATGTTTCAGCCAATAGGAATCCTTAAAGCAGCTGCAGTAGAATTCAGATCAGTCCTATGCTTTCTCTGTTGGAGTGCTTTGCACAAGGCACAAAGGGTGTTTGTGATTTAATTCAGTATATCAGACAAATGGCCTTATGAATTAACTGATAGAAAAGAGAAGGGTACAAAAGGTGTAAGAACAACTTCCTAGGGAATTATAAGGCAAGACGTGGGTATAAGAGAACACTGAAGACATTCCCAATGTATTTACTGCCTACGTTCACAAACAGTTTAAATTTAGTTTTGAGTCACATCTACAATCTCTTAATATCCATCCACCACACTGTCTAACCTCCTAATGCTCTCCAAACACTTCATCATCCCGTAAAACATGGGCCTCCAAATAATTTTTTAAACTTGAAAGAAAATGTCTCTGCCCATCTTGTACACTCTTCCACAGGACAGGCCAGAAAAAGAAATGAAGTGTGAGCAGAATTGGAATTTATTGATTTGTACCCTCTATTAATATGTATTAGAAGTATGGAAAGGGTCAGGACTTACCCCCAGATAAAGACCTACAAAATTTAAGACAGCATCCTTTCTCCTGCCTTGTCTAATTGAATTTGCTAGGTAACAGTAACTTAGAAGTATCTGAACTATAATCCAACATACACATACACACACACACACACACGCATTTTAATAGTGGATGATTAATATTTTGCACATGCTTATCAGTCTTCATTTGCCAAAATTAATTTTCATCTGTTTGCAGTTTTTTATCTTGCTGTAGTTTGCATGCTACTTTGCTATAAAGGCACAGAAAAAAAAACTATCTTAAGGTATTCACCAGAAAACTCACAGTAAAATAAGTCCATAATTAATGGTTACAGCCAAAAGGCCCATGTAGATAGAAGCTGCTCCATATACTCAAAACAGAATCACAGAAGAGACCTGACATTAGCTTCAAGTGCAGCTAATAGACAGACTTCCCCATGGGACTTCCAGGGCAGTGCATTTAATTGCCTGTTCTATCAGCCTTAGAGAAAACGAAATGTTCCTTCCAACTGTGCCAAAAGGTTGGAGCCCAGGTAGAAGCCAAGCTTTTGGGTAGCTAATACAAGATTAGAGGCACTGGATTTGTCTCACCTCTGACCAGTTATTCTGTGAGGGCATAAAATATGCATTAATAAAAAGTTTTCCTGATGCTTTACCCACAAGCTGCTTCCACACGGGCTGAAGGCCAGTCCCTCTCACAAACATGAGAACTTTCACACAGAAAATATTTCACTGCTGTAGACCTACCATGAAGAACCAGAGCATCCACAGATTTCCAGCTATATCCACGTCATGAAAGTTACATATTCACACACAGCATTGTCACTCTGCATACTCTTTCTCCCGAGCCAGCCAGAAACATTTTCTGATTTTAAAACATTCCCCCCTCTCCTCATTATGTGACAATGCCTTCATCTTTGCCCTTGTACTCAATAACTTGGTCACCACAACAAGAAGGCAACATACATTCTCTTTCAGGCAACAAACAAGTCACTGGCATAGTGTTTTGTGTGGCAGGGAATAAAACTGATCGATTGATGATGCTGACACCCAAAACACTTTTTATGGAGATGGCGTCAAAGTGTAAAGGTACAATATCTAGCTGCTGATGAAGATATTTTTCTTTGGCTCACAGGAAAAAAGAAAAAAAAATAAAATCAAGTGTAGCAGTAGTTCAGTAAAAGTTTTGAACAAGAGAAAAGCCCTAGATAGTTGTCTTCGGATTCTTCACCAGGGCAAACAGTGCTTCAAGGACAAGTAGGAAAGTAGCTGCTATTTGAGGCAACTTCATTATAAAATCATTTTTAATAAGCAATCTGAACAAAGAGAGGGAGTGCTCTTGCAGAGAAGCCCCCAAGGGATCTTAAGGCTGCCCAGTAAAGTTATTAGGAGGTTACACACAGGGGACCAAACAGCTATTTTATTGGCCTCGGGGGACAGGGTTTAGTTTTCACCTGTTCTCTTTAGGCCTTGGTGCTAACAGCAGATCCTGTTAACCATCAGTTTTCTGCAGGCTCCTATTTGGTGAGGGAAAAGTATCATTTGTTTACTTTAGCCAGCACACGAAACACATGAGGTAAAGTAGACAGTACAATGCACAGTAGATGTACTAAGTAATTATAAATCGGATCAGGAAAAAACAAAAAAATCACAGTTATTTTCCCTTTAATGCAATTAAGCAAAATAACTAACAGACTTCAAGAAATCTTTAGCAATGGCTATAGATATAAAGTGGAAAGTGAAATCAGAGAAAAAGAGAAATCCAGGTCTTGGGTTCAATTAAGCTGCAAATCTTAATATGCTTGTAGAACTTTGGTGAACCACAGTTCTGGGATATTTGGACATCTGAGAAGCTGAATAGCTGTCTCCTGCCCCAAATCAGCCTCTTGGTCTCTAAGAAGCGATGTCCTTTTCTTAGCAACTGCTTAGAGCCAAAGATACAAAGGATGTGATTTAGGAATGGATCTCCGCTCAGGACAGTACTAAGACCGTGTCTATGCCTAAAGAACAAGACACTGCCTTTTTTGGCTAGTCATGCTGCAGCAGCAATGAAGATACAGCACTCCAAGCTCCAGTCAAAGGCTTAAGGGCTTGTCAGGATAATGGGTATCTATTGAGACACCTGAACTTTGTCACTCCAACTTCTGAGGTCTTGTTACATATAGTAGGCAGTATACAGTCAAGTTGATCTCCCTATGGTATAATCAAACCTTTCAACTGCAGTGTAAACTGAAAACATGAATTGACCATTTAGCCCAAAGGTAAGTCTCACTGAAGTACACAGTCAAGATACTTCTCTAGACCAACACCTACTACAAGATGAGTGTAGGAATAGTCCCAGAGCTTGATATGGGAGTGAGGGAAGGGGTTGGGATAGGCCCTTGCTGTGGGATCTCAGATAGTGGAAGGGATGGGTTTACTTCCACCCTTTGCCGACAAAGCTGCCAGTTCTTCATGCAAATGCTTTTATTTAGTGATAAAAATTAAAAGCACACAGTCCCCACTTAATTTTCCAGCAGGATCTCATGCCATTAAAATAATCACCTAGATTTAGAAACATTTCTTATCTGCCAGAAATTAACTGAAAGGATAATTTCACTGTAAGTAAGGAATATTTCATCCAAAATTAAGGAATTCATACAGAGATGCCTACTGACATTTTTAAGAATGTTTAAGAAAAATTACTCTAGAATAATCATTTTGGTAAATCATGAAAAGCAGAGAAGTCCCAAGTCTGAAATAAAGGGCAAATATCTTAGAGTTACAAAGGACTCTTAATCTAGAGATAATTTTGGTGTAAGTATTTTCTCTTAAATCTGGATATATCTTGAGTTATGAAAATATAAAATACACAGTGCTGAATGTGATACCCAAGTACATTTATTTGCATTACAAGAAAACATGGAAAATAAAGGATGAACAAAATTAGTCCACACATCAGTAACAGTGGCTTTCTCACTGTTGTACCTACCACAATACAATCTACAAAGCACAATCACCAGACACCGTTTCTGCCAGTATCACACATTACCAAGCAGTGACATAGAATAAAGCAGCAAGTGTCAAAACCTGTGGTAGTTCAGGAAGTAAGTAACAACAAGTGGTAACATGCTGAAATGTGACAGTCCACACCAAACCTGTCCAGGTACTGAGAAGGTATAGCTGCCCTGGCCTAACTCTCCCTCAGGAAGGTAATGCAAAGTATTCTATACATGTAGGTTTGAGATGAAGCCGAACTTCCCAACAGCTTAACTGATCAGATTGCTGTGAATGGAGAATGAGGTGTACATTTTGAACACCATTTTGCAGCAGCCTTTAATGTCTGACTCATTTGAGTCAGAGGTTTAGGAAAGAATAGTGACAAAGTAGCACAACTAAAAGGTTCTATTACCAATAGGAAATCCTTATCATAAAGGCATGAGAGAACAGACTGGGCTGGGAGGTCTTAATCTTAAATTTTCCTGAAAAGTGAGCTGGTCCAGGTAGAGGAACTGAGGTACTTTGCCATCCATCACTGGGACAGCCCCAAGAAACATGCTCTTTCTCTCCAAATGGTGATAATTTAGTCTAAGTGCATGAAGTAGGCAGTTGTCAAATAGTTTTGGACTCGGCTCACAAAGGTCCATCATCCACACTGTGTGTTGACAATGATCTGTAGGTGCACTGCCACTGGGAAGTTAAACGCAATGAGCAGCCCCTAGTTCAAAGTAGCACCTGGGTTAATCTAGTCCAGGTAGGAGCACCCTCACAGGTCCCTGCCTCTGCACCGACAAGTATGTGTCACTAGGAGCTAGGGCTCCCAATTCTTTTCTGCTGCAGAACAACATACCAAGGGAAGGTAGGAGCCGTTGCATGGCCTTCTGGAGACATGGATGAAAAATTGTGTGAAAGGAAGGATTGATTTCTATCTTAAAAATGCCAGGTAAGCAAATAGTTGAATGTACCTGGACCTCCATGCAGATATGAACTCCAGCTGTGTAATCAAATTCCTTTGAAGCTTCTAACTGTGGTTCATTGCAATTCAAATAGTGAGAGAAAGAAGGTTCCATTACATTGTGGATACATTACAATATTAGCCTTCAGGGTGCATCTGCAGGAAACCACCCCTTACTTTGATAGGCAGTCAAGTCAAATTCATTTAAGAATATAAAAATAAGGTGATTCATCTGTGTGATGGTTCTAAGTCGCAAGTGGTCTGGTAGAGGCCATCAAACTCATTGCATGAAGAATGGCAAGATTTAGATTTAAGATGCCAGAAATGAAATACTACACACTTCAGGGCTCAGCATAAACCCAAGTCAGTAGGCACTAAATGCCAGGTCCTTTGCAGCCTTCTGTTCCCCATAATTTCAGACCTTTATTATCACTGATACAATGATGTCTGTCTGAATTTGCAAAAAGTCTGAAGCTGTGCATCAAAGTTACCATTCACTTTGAGTACTTTCCTATTCAGAGCAGGAAACATAAGAAGAAGAGGGTTGTATTACAAATACCAGTGCTAATTAAATGATCAGAAAAGAATCTAAGTGTCAGTCAGTTCTCAAGCCAAAAAAGAACGGAAATGCCAGAAGTCCCACTTTGTATGGAAGATGAAAGAGATAGGACTTGGCCTCTACCATCTGACTTAGCTAGACTAACGGTTATATAAGGTGATGGTTAACCTAACAAATCACCATGTAAGCCCAAGAGAGAATAGTTCTACAAATAGACAGAAGGCATGAAGTTTTACTTCAAAAGCCTGTTTAACCTACTGAGGGAAAAACTGCATTTTGAGGTGGACAAAATTTATTCCCTTAGGGCTGCTTGGAAGCAGCCTTGTTTAAAAATGGCAGGTTTTGTAATGCTCAAACTCTGATAAAGAGAGGATGTGGAGAAGCAGTTAATGAAACAGAACACTTGGATAAAATCAGTTGTATCAAGAAGAATGAAAGTCTCTCAGGTTCTATTTAGCTAGTTACATTATGAAAGACCTATATTTCTTCAGCTCTATATTGCATGTGTACAAATACTGAACTACTGTTTGATTCAGAAATGACCTAAGCACCTGTCATCAGCACAGTAGTTCAATTTCAGCTGACAGATCACTTTTATCACAGACTAATGCCAAGAAGGGGGTAAAATATACCCAAAATCTCAAACAATAAAACCGGGAAGAACTAAGTAGTGGAGACAGACCACCACCGATTTCAAAATCTGCACAATTAAAATGGCTATTAGGATGAAGTCTGAAAAAGACTTATCTGATGTTTCAAATGCATAATGTATCAAAATTTCTTGCATTATACTTCAGTAATTAAGTCAAAAGGTCATTAGAAGTAAGTGCTAGTTTACAGTCAGTCAACACCCTCGTATGCCATACATTGTAAACTTGGAATAAGACGACTTCATCCATATTTCTAATTTCTAAACAGTAATGCAGACAACGTATGTACACTTCACAAAGTGTTTGTGAGAATATTTTTTTAAATTTATTTGCAGAAATCCTACTCTATGTAACTTAATTTTGATATGTTACATATACTGATACAGTGATAGGCAAACACTAGATTGACTTGATACACAAAAACTGTCTTGTCATTTGTAGTTGTTAACAACTCAGATTCGAGTTGTAATTTTTGCATTTAGATGTTTATATAATTTTTTTTCCATGTCATTCCAAACTGTGAATTTTGATGTCTACTTCTTCTATTCAATAATAAAAAAAAATTCTAGGCAATAAGGAAAAAGGAAAAGCTTATTGTGCATGATGCCAAAATGCCAAAGATGCAAAATTTAAATTAATTCCTCTCTATGAGAATTTGTCATAACAGGAATGAATTCTAAAAGAACTTTAACCAAAACTGAATGAAACCTCATACATATTTGCTAGCAAACGTAGCCTGCATTTTCATCATGCCAATTACAGCATATTGCTCCTTCTATTTTAATTCATTCTTAATGGGCAAGCTTATCTTCCCATTATTCAGGGAACTTTTTTGTTCATGCTTCAGCAATTGCATGACAACTGATTAACAAATCGGGGAACTACTCTTTGACAGTTCTCTTAGAATGGCACAGAGTTCTCAACACAGAAGATGCTGGGACCCTACTTTCTGTCTTAATTAGATTAAAGGCCCTATATGGTGAACAGTAGCTAATCATCTAACACAGTTGATGAATACATCTTTTTTTATCATAGGCCTCAAACGTAGCATCCACTGAGATAGACATGATGACAACACTTTATCAGTCTGGCATGGCTTAAGAGCATATTTCCTGTGCTCTCTAGGTCAGTGGTTACTATTTAATCTTCCCTACAAAAAGGATCAAATACTGGAACTGGAGATGTGACTCTTCTAGCAGGTCAGTACATGGCACTGCTGTATACAAAATATATAGCGTGATTGCAGCTGATTTCCAGGTGGCACGTTACAAACCACCATGTACAGTCGTTAGCCTCTATACAAGAGAGGCCCAAGACTGAGCTAGCATAAATACCGAATTACTTACCACCTCTAGAGAGGGTGGTCGCTCCAGGCCAGGGTTGAGCTCATGGGCAAGGCTGTGCAAGGAAGCTGTCTGTACAATGCCTGGCCTGCGGATATACAGAGGACTTCAGTCTCCTGTACTGTCAATCTCAATCAGCATGAGCTCAAATATTCACCAAAAATGTAAGGGTCAAATTCTGCCCTCAGACACCTAGCTGTAGCTCCCATTAAGTTCAATGGAAACCATATATGCATTCAGCTGAAGAGGATCTGACCCTAAGAATGCATTAAGCAGCAAGGCCACCTAAGCAGAGGAGGACCATCATGCTCTAAAAGTTTGTGACATTTAACATTTGCTTCAAAACTCATACAAATCAGCTTCTCATTTGAAATTCTTAAATCAAGCAACTGTATTTTGTAACTCTATATGGTGAGAATTCATAATCTCAAGTCCGATATTTCATTACATTAATATTTTAAAACCAGGAGTGAAATAAGAACGAAATTAATCTAAGGCACTTTATGACACCACTTTAATCCTAGAAGCTGTGGTGAACATACTTCAAATGCATAACCCTGTTAAAATGCATGTATCTTTGTAAATTTTGTGCAGCCTACCACCTGTTTTGTTAGAAGGCCTTCATGAGACTAATAGCCTCAGCTTTAGCCTACTCCTGTTTCAGATCCTGGGCAAGTACAATTCCTACACTACCAGATTTCCAAACCTCCACGGTACTTGAAGAATCTCAACATATCTCCTTCAGCTAGAAATCGTAACATTTTCTTGGAATTGTGCTTTTAACTCACTGCAGAGTAGATGAGAGTTGATCCCCAATAATGATGTCTTTGAAGAAGATTTGGAATAAATGTATACATAGGTAAATGCACGCATCCACATCCATTTCCAAGGTTGCCATGTATGAGGACTGTTTGTTTATATGGTTGAGAGCAAAACAATAACCTCCTCATTTTCATCAAGAGCTCCTTAAGCACAAGGACAGAATGATTTATCTTACAGATTAACACATAGGAAGGGACAGAAGACTTTCAATTAAATAATTTATTTTTATTGGATATATACTGCATATATAACAGACGTACAAAAATATAACCACTCTCCTCACCTGTATTTTCTGGATACATTACTTATCAGCTAGCTGTAAGGTATACATACTAGAATAAGGAATTCTGCCTTTCTTCACAGCTTCCTTTCTTCTGACCTCTGATTTAACACATATGCGAACGCACACACATATACACACACATGCATTGTATATTCATTTAGACAACAGTTTGGGTGAGGACTGGAACCGCTCTAAGCGGAAAACCCACCAGAATTTTTAAAACAGAGCCTTCTCAGACCAGACTGACACCTAACAGTCTGAGCGCCACACCACAGCCTAACATGAATTCCATTTGTAAGAGAAGGCCAAATCAAAAGATCTTACTTACATGTATGAGTCTTCTTCGTTACAGAAATACCTGTAGGGAAGAAATGATACCAATGTTAGTAAAGCGACCACTGAGTAAATTCTTTTGACACGTATTTCATCATTAAACTATTTTATTTCAGACACACAGCGGCCACCATAAAAGAGGAATGAAAATTGCAATGATTTGTATGTTAGGGGTGGGAGGATCCCCCTTCTTTGCATGCAGACTTTAATGGTATACTCTCTCCTTGCACCTCATCAATAAATGTTTCAACGTGTATTGCTTAAGTTTTGTTGTTGGAATGCGTATCCACATGCTGCTGTTTTAAAACTGAAGCTGATGCAAACAGAAGATACTAACAACGCTATGGAAGCCCCCTTTTATTTTTCATAGTTAAAAATTTTTCCACAGTAGTATTAACTAGTGCACATCAAACTACCCAGAGAGAACAGGTTCGAGCAGTACAACAATTCATTTGCTATGTTACTAAGTTCAAGTAGTTCCTTGACTACAAGCTGTAGCTTATGCTCATTAAAACCAAATAAACAGCTCTCAATATGATTATTACTTGCCATAATTCTAAGCCAGATGCAAATATCTCCAAGCTGTTAAAATATGTACTTTCTGAAGTAATAAAGATGTTTTTATGCTAGACAGGCATGTGGCAGCAATCATCAACAATGGTCCAGTGCCAGTGAAATTTGAGAGGTATTTAAAGAAAGCAACAGAGTGAACAGAATGAGGCGAAATTCATAATACCAAATAAAGATAAAATTAACTCTGTTAAATGTCATTGGAATTCATGCTTGAATACAAACAATATTGTCTCCACTTTAGTAGCTAACTGGTGCTGTACTCAGACCCCTCAGTATTTAAGCTCCACTCTCCTTGGGGGGAATTTTATGAGAGGAGAAAGAGGTTACTGGAAGCAGTACAAGTATTTGAAACATTTCATTTGTGACTAAGGCCTGTAATGAAATTTTGGAATTGAAATTGTTTGGCTTACTATTCATGAAAGACAGAGACCTGAATCTCCTTAGCTACCCTCTTATTCTTTTAACGACCTCTTCCAAAAACAAAGTATTGGGAAAAATAGGCTTTTATTTCAGGCTTCTTTGTTGCAGAACATCTCAGGGAAGCAGTAGGTTATAATAATTCAGAAAAATATAGATACCTTATTTGCAAATTTAGAGTTAACTTCCAAAGCCAACAGTTTTCAAACTATTCATGTTTTTGGTAGATACATAAATCCACAATGCCAACCCCAAATATGTAGCTATCAAGTTTGACGTAAACTTCATCAGGATTTTTTTTTTTAATTGCACTTGTGTTGCTATTGGCCTTTTGGTTTTGAACCACCAAGTTCTACCAGTGTGAGCACTGGAAACTTTCTTTTCCCTGAAAAGAAAAGCTGAGGGGCTCCAGGCTTTGGGAAGAGAAGTTCCAAGCACTTCCTTTGAGTAGTTTTGTAAATGTGAAACACTGGTAAGCAATTAACAAAAATCAGAATTCTAGAACTTGATTATGTATGTGTACTGACTTAAAGTGAAAGGTCTCAGCCAAATCCGCATATTCCTCATGCCAGGAATTAGGGTTGTAGCCTCAAACTGTAGAGCCAGGGTGAGCAATAAGAACAAAAGGAAAACAAGCATAACAAAAATAAAACCTTTTAGTTACAAAAGTAGCTACTACAGGGGGCAAATTCATCCTTTAAATTCGTATTTGTAAGAGCCAGCTTTCTTGGATTTTCATTCCAGTCCAATCATTACTGGCTGACTCAGAGTAGGTGGAGAGGACAGGACAGCTGCGTGTGTCAAGGAAGTGAGTGTTATTATAGGAACGATAGCTTAGGGCAAGAAGAGGGGCAGAGTGAGAAGAAGCAGAGAGATCTAAAGTATCTATGTCAAAATGAACAAATAATAATCTTGTGCACTCTTTGGTATGAGTGCAAAGCCCCCTCTCTCTAGGTTTTTCTAAAGGTCTGACTTACCCTTCGAATTTGAAATTACATCTGTCATTAGAACAATTGTTCTTCCACCAAGGAAGAGCATTTTTGCTGCTGTTTGACTGCTTGAGTGACCACTAAACATCACGTACAGCTCCTGACAGAGTCTTCATCATCACGAACTGTCCTAACATCCCCTTGGCAGAAGTACTCGCCCCACCCTTGCCTATCTGGCCAGCTCCTACAATTTTAAGGATGTTTTATGGAATGCAAAATGAAGAAAAAAAGGTCTTAAATCTGAACACCATTTGCAAAACTTCCTCTCCCAACACTAGTGCTAATAAATGGATACATCGGTGCTCTTTCAGCATTATGGGAGCCATATGTATACTTTTCTCAGAAAATAATGCTTTCTGTAAAATCACTTTGAACAGAAAGTGCTTATGCTGTCACTTCTGATTACTCACAGCCTCTTCACAATGGGATTTGCCACAGCACAAAACAGACTTAGCTGTATTCGCTGACTGAGGGCCTACTTTCCCCTGATACATGAAACAGTGATGGAAATATTAGTGCTTATATTTTTCTACCTAGTTTTTTTTTATATGAGATGAGTGGTGGGTTTTTCCAATCACATGTTTCCATAATAATTACCGATTACCACCTGGCAAGGCCTTTTAGCTGTTTCATGCAGATATTTTTCGATAACCTTTTAAAACAACAGCTTAGAGGTAGGCTTTTTTTGCATCTTCTTCATAATTACACTGGTGGTTGCAGTGAAACCGAAGTATTTTGCTTTGAACTGTGGTTTTACAGTGACTAACTGCAAGCTGGTGGAACAAGGATAAGTGTTGCCAGTGAGTTCAACAGGATTATATTTAAATTAATCAGGAATCTTTTCTTAGGTTAAAATGAGTTGTGAATTTTTAAGAAACCTTCCCTTTCACAGCAGTAACTTTAAGTGACTAGAAAAACTGAGCAAAAAATATACCAGCATATCCAAACAGCTACTTAGGCTAGATACATTATAACTAGTGCTTTAAATATAAATATTAAGTATGCAACACATTCCTACATCATTGCGATCAGTTTTAGTTTTAATGCGGGAAGCCAATGACTCTGCTATTCAGAACAGTCAAGAAATATAATAATCTCCTAGAAATGAGTGTATCATGAAAAAAAAAATCAGTCTGAAAACTACTTAATGTAAAAAAGGGGAGTTACAAGATCTTTCGCTTTCTTTGGGCCAGTGCTAACTCCCACTTGCATATATGTTTGAATGCCTTTCCTATGAGCCATATCCTAGAAGTCTTACGCCGACATGTTCTTTTGAAATCAACAGGATCTCTTGAGAAACTAATTCTGCAAGCCCAACATACATCAGTAATTTTCTTCACAAGATTAGGCATGATTAACTGGGATTGCTCTTGTTTGTAATTATTTCTGGGCGCGGACCATCAGTTTACATAGATTTGAGTAGACACTATATAATAAAACCTAAACCTAATACACCACCGAAATACAAAAAATTATTTATTTTTAACAAGTGGAGCACAAAGAACCTACTGATTCCTTTCAAAATGTTACTTAATGTAAAATACAATTTTTTAATGGGCTTCATTTCAAAATGTGATAGACTGGAGTAATATGTGACCAGTTGTCACTATTAGCACTACCCTAAACAGCCAGCTTTCCATTCTTATTTAACAATAAAAAAAAAAAGAGAGGAAGAAACCACCCTAACTTCAGTGTTGCTAATACGGAAAGACTTCCTGACTTAACCAACTAGACTTCAAAGTACAGCAAAGGAAATGTCATGAAAATACCACAACATATCACTGCCATGGTTATCAGTGAGTGAAAGTTTCAGTATTACAGTTATCACAGAATTTATCACTTCAGCAGTGCAATTTGACATTCCTGATCAACACCAAATCTTAAACAAATTAACTTCTTAGACTTTTCATTGCTGCTATGCAATGCTCTTGGCAACAACAATTGACTTTTTTTTTTTTTTTAAGTGAAAAGACTTCATACACAATTCCCTTTCCCCCTCCCACTAACAATATGTAATTTGCCATGATGTGTGGTATTTACAAAAATAGCCTTCTGGATGCAATGAACTTTGAAAAGAGTATCTACCAACAGAGACAGGATATTCTTTTGCAAGCAGTTAGCCTGACTGACCTTCACTAGCCAACTTCAAATAAAGATAACAATATCTTCAAGTACAAAAAGAGACTCAGATATTTTATACATCATAAGCTATTTCTCACAGTTGCCCATCCAAATAAAGAAGCGTAATGAAACATGCTTACTCTGTGAACCCAGATCCCTGCTGCTGTTGTACAGTTGTCAACTTCCCATATTTCAAGGGGAAAACATACTTTGATGTACAGAAAGATAAGTAAAAAGTCCTCAGTCTGGCAGAATATATTACTCTGCAAAATATCAAAGGAGGATATTCCTGAGTGCAATTTTCTTAAACCTCCAAGAAAACTCTTCCTCAGAAGTTTGTATGGATAAACACATGGATCACTGGCAAAGCTCATAACTAGTCTCCAGGACTTCTGTTAAGCACTGTTGTGTTTTCTGCTTTTTGTGCCAAAATCAGGTGATTAGCATTGGTCTGATGACAGTATATCTATGTAGATGGTATATGTACATGATGCTTTGCTCATGTGGCTGTGTGTATCAATATATGTATTTGGTTTTTTTTACTTTCTTTTACCCTCCACTCAAGCCAGCATTGTGGCTCTAGCATGTTTTGGAACTTAGTCATTTTATGATGGATTGGAAGTCTTGTGGAAAAAAGTTCAAATTTTAAACTCTAAGCCTCCTGCCTGATGTATTGTGTAAAATCAGAAAGAAAATGTATTACAAGCTTAGATCCCACTGTGTTTCATCCTGTTGCTCCACTTCTTTTTTTACTCTGTCACTACACAAAGCTAGCAATTAAGGTGGAAGATTATATGTAACACTCAGGCACTTGCAGAGAACATACCAAAGCAGAATAATAGATTTAGGTGTATTCAGAAAGGAGTTCATTCTTTTAGAAACTTTAATAATGGTTTATATTAAAGTCTGTAAGGTTCTCTGGCTTGAATGAATTTTGTGGTCTTTGTAGGCCATTGTTTATGGTGACCAAGGTAAAAATAACATATAAGTACTGTAAATAGAACTTAAGTGAATTTAATCAAACAAAATGATGTTGCAAAACAGTGTCTTTGTCTTGGACAGAAGAGCTGCTAATAATGATCAACACACATTACTGAAAGTGCTCCAAGTAATTTTAGTATTTTGTTTCAAAAATTGTTAATGGACACCAATGCTTATAGTTCACTCAGAAGAGAAATTATGTGCTAGGGTAGCAAGGATCAAGGACAACATCCACTAGGAGTGTAAGAACAAGGAAACTTCACTTAATTATGAAAAAAAAAAAGGCAAAAAAAGGGAAAAAAAAGCTTTTTTTCCTAAATAACTTGAAATATGATGACTGTAATTTTTCAATAAATATTCCAGTTTTTCCCAGACTTGCTCATAGCTTTTACTGAAAAGGAAAGAGCTCACCATGTGAAACAAGGGGTTTTCAGCAGGTCTAGATCATTCTTTTGTTCTTAAGTCCATAGGCATATACCAAAGTCCCAGGAATCAAGATTGACCTAAATACGACAGTACTGAAAAAAACCAACCTTGCTCTCCTAAAATTCACAGCTGTTTCTTATACCTAAATTTTAACCAGAGCATTATTCAGAGTTTTATTTTTGAGGTGTTGCTTTAGACTTATTCCTATAATCATATGGTTATATCAGAATTAGCTACACAAAATATTTCACAACACAACTATTTTACTTTCTACTCAAATACAGATGCAGGATATTTGAGACAAACAGATTAAAAGCAAGGATTTTTAAAAAATGTTTTGATGTTATTTTACTGAGATTTTAGCCCTTGCAAATCAGACTGGCTTCCTGATTCTGAGAGTGACTTGCTGCATCACGTAGGCATTTTATGACTTCATTTTTCAGTAGCGGACAGCCTCCCCTGCCCAATACCCCTTAAAATGATAGTAGCACCTGTGAAAACTGTAATTCTTTCAAAGTTACAGAGTATTCGCAAGAGAGAAACCACCACTATTGTGAGTTGTCATCTGTACAATTCTCAGTTAAAAGAATTTCCTGTCCTTTCTAAATTCTTCCCAAATCAAAACCTCTTAACAGACCCCAAACTGATTTCAAACCTCTGATGCCAAAACTGCTCCAAAAGAAACAAGAATTTAAGAAACAATTTCAAGATCCAAGTGTCCATGTTTAAGGCTGAGATGATACTCTTGTTGTTACAGATGCACTTACTGTTAGCTCAAAATTAAAATACTAACTTCTCATTTGTGATTAATATTGAACAAACCATACCCCCCAATATCATTCTGGACAATTGACCACACGCAACTCCTTGTTTCAAATATTCTTACAAACAATCTGTTCCTAGCTTTATGGAAACCTTAGATTAATATTTGATGCTGGATTGAAGAGTCATCTTTTTATGTGTGGATCTCACACACACAAATAGTTACTAGGTACTGGCATCATATGTGACTGATGGCACAGAGTGCTGTCATTTTTTTCTCTGATGTGAGATTAAATACTGAACAAATCTGGGAAAATTACAAACAAAACTCTTAATTGTGAAGATGATGATCTTTAACCACTTATTCATTCTTGTACAACCTCACTGAAGGTCCCTCTGAGCTTTAACGTTTCTTTTGTCCTCACAAATAAACAAACAGTGTCTTAGATTAGGAGAAATGAAATGAAGAATCTTCATTAAATAGCCATTATATTCTTATGTGACAAATGTCACCACAGAACATACGGCCAGAGATCAGGCTAAATATCTGCCCCACATTTGTACTGTATTTCACACACTGCAAGTCAAAGATAGTTCACAACTGTATGTAAGAATGTATTTCCAGCAGGACTCTTTATAGAAACACCATGAATTAGCTTTGTTTTAATGACTCAGTTACACAATCAACCGAGCAAATCACAGTCAGGATTTCAAAATAGTCTTGCAGAGCAACACAGTTACATTGACAGAATCCAGCCGCACATACAAAGTTGCATAAATCCAAGTAAACCCCTACAGTTCTTGAAATAGACTACAAAGTGTAAGGAAAACCACCATTTCTGAAAACCATCACAGACACTTTTAGTATTGTATATTTACTTAAACTCTGAGCCTTACTGTAAGTCACCATTTTACAGTGACAGGAGAACATTGCTGTGAGTATGGCAGACACCACCACTGTAAGCACTATACTTTTTCCTCCCCGTGACATTCAAAGAAAAGAGTCTTCTTCAGCTAAAGGCCCTCTCCTATCAGCACACTAATGGGAACAGTTCGTTTAACTTGCACTAGAGATATGGGCAAGAAGCTCTGCAATGTGTGTGGTTTCCTGGGGGGAATCAATCCTCACAGATGGCCTTCCCTACCATTTGATTCACTGACTACAGCTCTACTTTCTTTCTACTCAGTGTGATCTTGGACAAAGAAAATATCCCAGCAGATGTGAACCATTAAATGAGTAGCACCATTTTTGCAAACTCCCTGCTTGTTGATATTAGGAAGAGTCAAACAGCACCATTTGTAAAAGCAGCAAATTTGGCATGTGCATGCCCACGCGTGTACATGTGCTGGACACCCCATAGTCTATACTATTGTACAGGTAGTAGTATGGCTTTTGTCCTCCATTTTGAAGCATAAAATTACATTTTACTTGGCTGCTCTCCCAGACCTACCGTATCAGGCACCTCATCCCAAGAATACTTTTGAATTAATTTCAAAGCAACGCTTTACTTAAACATTGCACTCTCCATTCTTATACAAGCCTTTCAGACTGCCTTTTTCAACACTGCTGACAACTTCACATTTAAAAGCATGAGCCAGGCCTCAAAGGGTTCATGGTATTTTCATAAAATCCAGAAAATTATCAAACTACAAATAAAAATTAAGGGTAGGAGCTATCTTCCTGCACGTTAACTCAGGCCAACTGTTTTCAGTCATTTCTCCAGGTGCATGGAAATCTAACTGTCCTTAAAGCAAAACTGAAATTCTCACAGAGAGGCCCAGGAGCTGAGATATTGGCTGAGATGGCAACCACAAGGCTGCAGCGGTCCTGATTACGCCGATTCTCACCTAGAGGCAGTCCTTCAAGATGGGAGATAAAAGAAGCCTCAATGCCCCAATTCTGTGCCTTCAGGTAGCTAAAACTACAATGTGAACATTTTCACGCAGGCTGCCAAAGCTCTTTGACATATGTAAACCAAAACAAAATGAAACAAAACCAAACAACTATCAAATGTGTAGCTGTAGTCCTTACTACTTACATTTTGTGCAACAGGAATTCATTATTTAAGAATATTGCAAAGTTAAATACATTGGATTATGATTTAAAATGATCTGATGGATATTCTTATGTCAGAGAAGGGAAAATAATGGGTTTCTATTTAGAACACATTTTAAGATATAATTGTAGGTTATTTTTCTTCTTATTTTACCCTTAATATCTTTCAATAAAGTCTGTTGTATTTAAGAATATATCCATTTATCTTCTAGGTTCTCAGTGATGCTACAGCAACCAAGGAAATCCCCTCAGTATTTCTATGACCAGGAAAAAAAAAACAAAACCCTGTTCATGAGTTGTCCATAAGTAGAATATGACCATAAAAGTCTAGAAGGTGTATACATTCATAAAATACAACAAACCAAACCCCCAAAAAAGAAATACATTTCCTTAATTCACGAGTTACTGATCCACTCAGTTTACTGAAACCATGTCCGGTGAATGTTGGTGCTGCAGTGGGCTACCTGCTTTTACATATAGTGTTTGCATCTACAAAATTAATCCATTTAAGATGTAAGCCTCCAGGATTCAGTAATACAACAAATACTTACCAGTCACAGAACCCAGTCTTGTTGAGCATTAAGCCGTTCATAGCATATTGTACCATACACTGTTTGGTATGACAGAATCTATTTGAAATAGCATTAATATGCCGCGTAAGATACTCTAAATTTCACAGAATGCAAGTACATTCTGGAAAACAGTCTCCTGCTCTAGCTACACCCTTCTCACCCAGCTGCCCTTTCTGTAGCTTATGTTCTAGGCTAATTAAAACTAATAAAATCGTCATTCACAGATGTCTGTACACACCCTGGAAGTACCTTTGTCCAGTTCTGTCTCATACAATTATGTAGCATTTCTTTTGTAGAAATAATCAGCAGTTGCAATGTCAATTCTTTCCATCATCCAGATTTCTTTCCACTTAGTGTAACTATTTGCACTAAAACTCATTTAATATTACATCACTCAAGATGGGAGTGACTTGTCAGCATCAGGTAGGCTCTGTGTGTCAGTCTGACACCAGAGCCCAGGGGTTCTTCAGGTGAAAGGAAACAAATGACAGAGCGTCATGTTCTGAAGTATATTTTCACAGGAATAAATGGTTTTAAATGATTGCATGTATGTACCTCTTTCTTAAAAATCAAAACAAAATCTAAAAATAAATTAAAAGGACAGAACTGTTTTGGACTTCAGGAACTTCAAATCTACATCTATGCATCTATCCTCTTTTTTACAAGAGCTTAAATCAAAGCTGGCATCCAAAATACTTGGTTAATAGGTATGCTGCAACATGCCCTGCTGGTTAGTTACATGCAGGTATTCTCCCTCCTTTTGGTCTTAGTCAAATATGCTCACTTCTCAAGAGAGAGAGATCATCGAGACTGCTGTCATTTCAAAATTTCAAAAACTCATTACCAATTCAAATGTCAGTCTTCACTGCCTGGTTCTCAGGAATAACCAAGAGTGTTCACAGATGAATTCTTTCAAGTTAGCAAAATTTACGTAATTTTAAAAAGTATATATAAATTCTTCTAACACCTTTCTATGAGACATAAAGTTTGTACGCTCATCAGTAAAAGATATAACCACCTGCAATTTATTCATGTATTCAAAGCAGAGTAATTCTTTTGCATGGCTAAATAAAAATGCTACTTGTTTTTGTCCCTTAAAGCCAGTGGTGATTGTGTATTGCAGGCAATTTCTGGCAAACGGAAGTCCTTACAGACACCCAGTACTAGAGCATTAAGTATGCTCTTAATCCATACCAAAACAAAATTTCAGCTTCATAGAGTTTTAACGGCTGGATAAAGTGATGACAATGAATAGACAAAGATTATTAGTAGTATCGCAAAGATACCAATGCTAATGAGAAGAGCACCTTGCTACTAAGTTTTGCCTGTACAACATTCCAACGCCTTTAAGCAGTTCCTACTGTCCCACTACAAATACTGCTTGGTCAACTCTATGACAATGGTCACTTCTAATAAAAAAAAAAAAAAGATGCATCCATGGACTATTCAAATGTACAACTCTGATGGCAGTGGAAAGAGCTGGTCAGGTTGTAAAATTGGGATGAAAAAGGATATAGGAAAGTTACAAAGTAATTGGAACTTGCTGTGTATTCTACCTCAAAGATGGCATTTTGAGTAGCACAATCCTCCCTGATAGAACACAGATATGGCTTCACTGCCGAGCTGGAAGAAATGGCGCGGGGGAAGGACACTATCAAGTGATTTATCAACCCCATTTGCTCTGACATACAAGTCGCTCTGGGAGATCTCTGATCCAAATATAGCCACAACAAAGTCCAGGTTAACTTTTGAGAACAAGCAGGAATATCATACAAGGTGATATGCTTGCAAGCTACAAACACTATTTTTTTTGTCAATTCCTTCTCTAACTTACAATCAGCCTGTGCAATTGCACTTTATCGAGTAACTTCCATGACTGACTGTAGGTGGAGTTGCAATGTTTACAAAGGTGTGAGGAATTTTGTCAAAAAAAATATAATTGCATTCAGGTAAAGCCCCAAATGCTCAGATTTATTCCACACCAAAAAGCAGGCAACTCTACTATGGGTACTATTTTTTGCGTGTTTTCCTTGGTGTTACTGGGTTGGCTTTTTTGCAGTACTTCACATCATCAAGTTAGTGCTTATACATCCTCAAAACCCAGACGCTATCTGCAGTTTACAGACAAAGAAACAGAAACTAAGTCGTTATGTAACTACAAGTCTTGTATTTATAAAATGGGTTGTCTGGCTCATAGCAGCAATCTTAATTCAAAAACTCTCCAAGCCAGGATTTTCTCACTGCATCTTTCACAATCAGTTCATGACTTCATCAGTATGACTGAGATATCACAAGATAAGCACTATAACATGTCTGAGGACCAGAATTTTAATGCTGCATCCCACACTGTAACCCACATATTTTAGAAATGAAATTTGGGCCTCCATTCTAAAAGTAGTTTCATGTAATAATGTTCTAAGGTCACATTATTATATCTGTATGTGCTAAGATCTCATCATGAATACACAGAAAACAAATGTTTCTTAATGGTTTTTCAAATCATCCTATAGTATTGAATAGATAATACCATACGGACTACAGAGAATTCAGTGGGTTTTTTGTAGATTTCTACAGGATTTAAAATGACAGCTGTCTCATAAGGTAGTTATTTCTCTGCCATGCAAGCCCTTTCAAAATCATGAAGGATGTTTATTAGGCTGACTGAATTCCTTGGTTCACCCCAATGACTTTAATCTACTTAACACCTTGGATGAGTTTGGCCCATTGTACATCAAATGAAGCCAGCTTTGGATATCAGGTTCTTACTATGACTGGAGGATTATTTTAAGTTTAATTGAAAGGTCACCAATATTTTTAATAAGGAGTGTATTTTCTTTGCTCAGTTGTTCTGCAAAGTATTTATAAGGTAATATTTTTGATCCAGAAAAATTGATTCCTTACACATTACTTCATCTATCCCAACTGAATACTTTAGCTGCAATATGCTTGTACATTTGCCTTTCGGTATTCTTCTGAGACTGACTGTTGCAAAAATTACACTTTTTTCAAGCAGTCTCCTATCATGGTAGCTTTTTCCTTTTTTTTTTAATTTCAAAATATACCGAGGTTGAATCTCAACTTTTCATTGCTTTGCTCTCCTGAGGAAAAGAAATAAGATTCTATTATGTCGTCTTCATCAGCTTTGATGAATGAGGGGAAAATAGGGAGAGGGAATGATTTGTGCTAGAAGTTCATGCAAAATTTGAGACTTGAATATAGCACAAGTAGTACTTCAACACTTCAGACTCCTTCAGTGCCGAGACCCCTGGAGAGTTGAGTTTAAATCACTAAACTTATTTCAGGAAAGGGGAGAACACTCTGGAGAAAAGTCTGTCGACTCCAGCAAAATTAATAAACTGGTTGCTCCTGATGTGAACTACATTTCTTGACAGGAGTTTGACAAATTTCTAATTCCCTCTTAGCTAGCTTGTGAATACTGCACTTGTTGCTCCTTTTTAACAGTTATTTAATAAGACAGCACAATAGAAGTGATAAAAATTGCTAAGTTTCACTCACCTTGCACTTTCAGTGCCAGTTATAAGTGATAAAGGAAAACTATGACCTTCCTCAATGTCTATCAAAAAGGGCAGCCCACTCTTTCCTCATTTAAAATGCTCATGTACAGAAAAAAAAAAGTTTAATCCTCATTAGGTAATTTTTAAAGAAATTGGAATTAATAAATTGAAACAGATCTCAAATAAAAAGTCCATAACATTATGCATTTTTTACTAAAGACAGGGGCCAGTTGTCTTGTCTCACACATGCTACAAACGTAAACAGAATTAGTTAAATTTATTTTTCATCTGACTGCGTTCATCTAGCATAATTATACCCCAAATTTGGTTGGACATTCACTTTTCAGTTTTTCTTTTCTTCTTCTTATTAAAGACCATTGCTGTTTTCATTGCTTCCATGTGTTTAGGATGCCAGCTCTTTTGCAGTGCTCACTACACTGCTGTGATGGTTGGTGATGCACAGTACAGCCAAAATCTCAGCAGATCCCTGTACTCAGGGACTAGTGGAAAAGCTTAATTCTTTTGCACAGATGATTATGTTCCAGAATTCAAATGCAGCTCATAATATATTTATAAGTTTTAAAAAATAGAATAAGGTGTTAATATTCCTTGACCTACAGTATATTTTAGAATTTCTAGAATAAAAATGCTTATGAGATAGCTGAATTACACTAAACAAAGCCATAAACCAAATCAGAATGGAGTCCATTTGCTTTTTATAACATATACTAAAAAGTGGTATTTACCATCTCAGGAAGATAAGTCAAAAAGGACATGATGAATCAATGCCCCAAAAGTGACATAGTTTGCAGCACAAAGGCCCTGTTTATTATTGTAAGATAAGGTTTTGTTTGCTTCCACTATTCAATTATAGAGCACAGATACCACTCTGATGTATTTTTCACTTACATTAGGGCTCTGGCATGCCTGTAATTGTATGGCAAGGTTGATATGTTTCCCATGATCCTGGACCCAGGAGCACCTTTCCATTAAGTAGGAAAGATCTTCCATTAGGAGATCAAAAGAGCTTCCCTTAAAAGCTCTACTCAAGAGTAGGAAAATACCTGTTGTGGATAAAGGGGAGGAAAGATCATGTTAAGAAGTGTCCTAAAATACTGTGTGGATATGTGTACTGTACACAAAACCAATGATCACGCCACAACTATAATCACCTGAAAAGTACAGTTGGGACTCTGCACTTGTTCTCCAGTCTTCTGGCAGCTTTGTTAATAGCCAAATGTGTGTTCCTGTTTACAGTGTATGACAATAAATCTGTGTGTTGCATCTGCCATTCCAAAACCTCCTACTGCAATGCACATGGGCTTCACTCATAGATTTGAGGAATGTGATTTGCAAAGCAGCCTACAGCCTATTAACTCTTGAATCATCCTGGCTGGGTTAGGCTTGTCGATTTGTTCTTTCAGATTTGAAAGGTTTCTTGTTTATTATACATTAAACTTGAAATGCAGCAGAGTACTTCAAACACGTATTTACCACTTTCAATATGTATATCAACTTGGCACAGAAAAAAGAAAGTTAATTTTAGATATAAGCCCCAAGCAAAAATCCTGCTTCCAACATACATTTCAGACTGACTTTAGCCTTTTTTTCCCCCTCTGTGCACTTAAGTCATGGAAGCTATCAGTGTCATGTATCTCTCTTCTTATACATAAGCCTGTGGGAAGAGACCCGTTTCTATGACTTCAGTGAGCTGATATGATTGGTACAGCATGGTTGAACCTGCAAGGCTGAAGTTATGTGGTTAAGATTTCAACGGTATGCACTAAGACTTGAGGGACCCATACTGACATTCTGATTTTGCCATCAATTCCTCCAATGACTGTGCAGAATTCACATAATTGCTAGTGTTACAATCTCCTACCAACAAAATAGGTAAATTCAGCCTGTTTCTTCCTCTCTTTGCCTAGTCAGTTCATATGATAATCTTTTTAAGATGGGTCCTGATTCTTGATATAAGTTTGGATCAACTTTATTCATTGGTGCTTCTTAACTATTAAAAATATTCTCTAGGTCAAAATCACTGAGGATCATCACAATGAAAAGATTTTATTGTTGGAAAGAAAGAAACCTGTTTAAAACAAGTGATTTTTCAGTCTATTCTGTAGTTTATATCACCATCCAAAACACCTACCAGAAACTATCTATAACCACATTTAGCCAGCAAAATTCTTTCCTTAAACTTTCTGCTCCCTGAAGACAATGGTCCCCTCACGAATACAGCAAGAGCTTTTACGAATGCTTGGAAGCAATATGAAGCTGTGTAGCTGTTAAAAAAAAAAAAAAAGGCCATGAAAATATCCAAATAATCCCACATTAGTTATTCTCAGGGCTCCAGGGAAATTAAACAAGGGTGGGAAAAAGGCATAACCTGACTCCTTTACATACACAGCTCAAATTTACAGCATTAGCAATTGAAGCTCAAGACAAGAAAATTGAGCACTGGTCTGTAAATTCATTCTAATGACATCACTGCCAGGATTATCCTTTCGGGGATGGCTTGTGTAGGGGGTTGGGAGGAGAAGGCAAGGGATTGAGGAAGGGAGATTTGATTATGTTTAAGCTATTTCAATTTGAGGATGCTCTTAACTGACAAAATAGAAAGCATCTTATCTGAGAAGGGATTTCACTCAGCTGCTTTAAAAATCCTCCATACATACTGAAAGTCAGCACATTCCCTGGAGGATCAATTGGCTTGACAAACTCTAGACATCCTCTATACCATCTTTAAAAAAAAAAAAAAAAAAAGAAAAAAAAAAGAAAAAAGTATTTCCATAGAAAAACTTTCTCCAGGCAAAAGCATGACATGCAAGGGTTTGTCCTGGGGCAATTAAAAAAGAACTTTTTATAAGTAAATTTAGTGCTCGCAAAAGTTGCTGCATTGACAACACTCGATACCAAAGGGTTGTCTTTAATCCAACAAGCTGCAGCAGGGCAAATGTCTCTTCTGCCACTGCTCTTTATCTCAAAGTAGGATGAACTAGATCTAAAGGGGGGGTGAGAGGGAGCTTAGCTCTTCAGGCTCATTCATCAGGAAAACTTACTTTTAACTCACAAGCTGTCTCACTGATTTAGAGAAAACTCTCATCCAAATATTTGAGGTGCTTAAATGACTTCCTCCGTTTTAAGCAGCGAAGTATTGGTCTCTGCTGAAAGGGCCAAGACAACTGCCAAGTGTAGTCAACAAAAGCTCTGAATGGAGCTGCTTGGTACACAGGTGAAAAGCCGGTAAGAAAATGACATCTGCTTCAGAAGATTTCTCAGACTGCCTGCACTAAAACACTGAGTTTATCTACGATATTGCCTAACAGTAGTCAATTTCAAGAAAGCTGTTCCTTTTGAAAATGATACAGAATAATATTTGGAAATTTTTGTATAAGATTATACTTTTTGCATTAAATTTATTACTGTATTTGCACACCACACTTCTATACAATTATCCCTAGACAGCAGTGATACCCACAGAATTATTCCTAAAAAGACAAAGTATAAAAAGAATGTCATTTAAGGAAAAAAGCTTTCGGTTTTAAAAATCTGAAATTACAGATGATCATCCTTACAGGTGGACTTATGATCCTTTGCAGAATACAGAAAATTTAGCAACTAAACCACAAAAGTCAGATTGGCTGAAATGTGATCCTAGCTGGAACTCAAGGGAAGGATTGCCAAATCACAGCCAGATCCTCGCAGCTGGAAGATCCCCTGGCAGCTGTTGGTTGGGTCATCAGCTGGGGTAGCTGAGCACTGCCGATTCCCAGACTGGATCTGATCTCCACAGCATGGAAATCAGCCATGCTCATCCACATCAACTAACCCAGTGCTGCTACAGCACTGCCTTGGCACATAAAGAAACTTACTTTAAGGTGCCTAGAGTTCCTCTAACCTTACATTTAGGAATACAGTTCCATGCAGATAGTAAGTGTGAATGCTTCCTCTGTACATCAACTAATTGATAATAGTTGAAGATGCACTTTCCATTCTACATTTGCTTCTGAGAAAATTTAAGTTGCCACTGCTGTGCATACTTATTACAACCAGTCTAGCATTCTTCCTTCTTTTAAACTAACTTGTCTGCTATCAGATTTGGCACCAACTAATGAAATAGGTGGTTTGGTTTTTTTTCAACTGCTTTCAAAGAGGACTTTACAGTTGAGGCGTTCCAAGGTTCTGTGGGGCCACCACACATTCCACATGCAAACAAAACTCCCCTTAACTTCAACATGACCAGTATAGGATGGAATACTGTACCTTGACCTGCTGGGCAAGAACTATGTAATTTGGCATGTGTCTTAAGCCAGACAGCATGGTTTATTGTGCTCCCTTTTGAGATAATACAGCCTGCCTGTAACAAACACTTCTGGGTAAATGTCTCTACTAGTTAATACATGTAATAAGCTGAACAAAAAACTGTAGGATGAGCTCCACTAAAAAGAAGTGAGTTACATGTGCTCATTAGAGTTATATCAAGGTTACTGTATGCATTAAAAAATGATGGCATGTCTCCAAGCAGCTCTTGTGTTCTACAGTCTTGAACATGAGAGTTTATTACCTTAGAAATGACTTTTTAAGAAACATGACTATGGCTCTATCTCACCACAACACAGAAAACTGGACAGAGTTAGTTTAGCATTCTCTTGTGATCCAAATATTTATGCTAACCCAAGTATACCCAGGAAGACGTGCACCCAGTGTTCCATCAATCCTTAAACAGCTAACATATTTTTGTTTTCTTATTTCTCTGAACCATGTACATTAAAGAATGAAAAACCTAGGAGAACTACTGCCTAAGACACTTCACATAAAAATAACACATTACTTTGTAACATCAGTAGCACTGCATAAATGCAACCAAGAGTAGTACTTGAATCAAAAGATAAGAAAAGGACACAGAAGAGACAACTAAAGGAAAAAAAAAGTAATCTGGGGGAATTTTGAAAGTAAGAATCCACTAACAACTAATTGAAAACACTGGATAAATTCTCTAAGCAGCTCCAGTGATGTTTCCATAAAGGAATTCAATGCTTCAGTGCCCACTTTCATTTGTGCGCACAGAAAATAGATATTTGCATATGCAGCTAAATGTGTACATGTGAATAGCTGGATATGTATTTTCCCATACAGATGGGCAATTTTGTCAATACATCTAAGGCATGAATTTTGAATGTGTCCTTGAGCCAGGCATTCAATCTCTGTTCCCCATCTGCGTTACAGGGATAATATTGCCTCACAGGGATTCCATGAGTGAGGATAAATAGGATTAAGTTTGAAAGGTGCTAATACATCCCAGAAAGCTCATATAAATATATCCTGATAGGTTTCTAACTAATATCATCACAACACAACATTCAGTTATCTGACAGATACTCAACAATAGTATTGGCCAGTTGGTTTAAATTAGTAATTGCTATCCACTGGTTAGGGGTTTTTTGGTTTTGGGTTTTTTTTTTCATTTTCCACTCAAACTCCTGGCAAATGTGATGAAAAATGATGATATGGCAAAGCAGAGTTCAGAAAAAATCTTCAAAACCCGACAAGACTTAAATTTACCTTTTACTAACCTGAATTGCCATGCTCACCAGGGGTCAGACAAGGAATTTATTAACATGTGGAAAGAGCCTCTTTTGGATGTACTGAAAATGAGCAGTATTCATTGCTAAAAATCATACACGAGTTGTATAAATATTTACCGAGCTGAAAGAACATGTTGGCCAATGTTTTCCACAAATCGGTAGAAGGGAATCTCTAATTAATGAAACCAAAGCTGTGGGGCTTTACTAGGCACTTAAGACCAGTTCTGGAAGCTAAATGCAAATGCCATAGTTCAAACACTAGAGTCTATTAAGTCCTAGTGCACTCTTGCTCTCAGCTGACTGCCTGCAAACTGTGAAGAGGATTAAGGTGGATGGGATCACTGCCAACTTGAAGCTGTTAAATGACTGCATTACAAAAAAAGCTCCATAACTCACTGTTGTTGAATATTTTTCCTACAAAATTCTCAGCCATTGGAAAGATAAATAGGGAGGGGGAAAGGTTACTTTTTTTTTTTTTTTTTTTTGGAAGTTAAAGTGCATTTACTGCACTGAGAACAGCAGGATCATAACCACCTGACCCACTGAATACAAATAATAACTGGGAAAAAAAAGCACAATAATTAATGACTAACTGTATGTGCATTTCATTAAGTACAAACAGCTGTCATAAACATCTTAATTTAAAGAGCTGCTGGATAGGGAATTATAGCACTGTAAAAAGCTTCTTCCTTCTGCTGCTCCACAGAACCGGAACATATCAAAGCTTTAAATTTTTAAACATGGCTTTCATGTTCTTTGGTGCACAAAAAAAATCTCTGAAAAATCAGCTTGTTAAGAGATTCATCTAGCAGCTTCCTACCTTTCTTTCTGTCTGGAATGCTTCCGTACGCTGAACAGAGATCATTCTGCTTATCAAGGTTTTTAATAATTTTTAAAAATTATTTAAACAGTACAGTAACTTAACCTCACTTAGGTGGATACTATTCCTCATTATATCCAGAGTATAAGCATTGCTAAAATGTCACATCTTCTGTTAAATTGGGCAGACCTCAACATTTGCCCAACTTTTTCTTACAGGTAACAATGTTATCGTAACTAAGGTCTGCAATATTTGAAAGCCACAAAGACAGACCACTTCTCATACTCAGGGTGTAGCCAGAGCAAATTTACAGAAGGAGAGCAACTCTACAGTTATAATAACAAGTTATTATCAAAGGAATAGAAGAATTTTGTGCATGCCAAAACCTTCTCAAAATGGCAGTCCACTGCTGTCTGCTCACTGTATACAACATTTTCAAGATGAACAGATCCTAGCACTACTACCTCCTCTATTAAGAAAAGTTACTTTATTTGCCACACCATATTTGAACATGTGGGGTTTTTTATTGCCTCCTCTTGCCAGTAAAGAATGACTAATAACTGTAATTTGTAATTTCCCAGCTTTTGTGGTTTCTGCTTTAAGCAGCGTTCCTTATCTTTTGTGAGTTTCAATTTGGGGAAACTTGTCTTTTATACAATATTTTTTTCCTATTTTGTGTCAAGTTATCACCTTCTGGGTCCTAACTATAGTGCAGGTGACAAGTACACTGACGAACACGGTGACTGAGACTTTTTTTTTGTTTTGATAAGGCTGCAAACAGTGCTGGTATCAGAAACATTATCTGCCTGTGTTGGTCAAGCAAAGCATGCTGGAATCAAACAATCTTTCAGATTCTGAGACTGAACCATGAAAGGTACCAACAACAGGAAACACCACTTCCCCCCCAAGAAAGGCTTTTCTTTTCAACAGCACACTCTGCAGTGTCCCTGCCAAAAGGAACACTTGGTATTCATTTTCAGTCCTGGCATACATTAAATCCTTCCTTTTAGATGCACAACAAGCAGCTGACTTAGGCCTTTGAAAACTTTGATCCTCATCTCCCTTCCAAGCTGTAGCTTAGCTCCTTTGCTGCACAACCCCTGGAAAACAGGCAGTGACAGTACAGGTCACAAGGAAACTCTGGGCCTAGCCTGCCCTAACCTCATGCCCCCTGCACAGATTACTGAAGATAAGACACAGGAAAGGACCTGTTTTCCTGCGAAATGCTGATCTTTCTCTTGTACTATGTCTTAGAAGACGAACAACTATGTATGTGTTCCTTCCCAATACTCCTCAAGCCTCATAAATCTCCACTACATGCCACTTCTTATTTAACAACTAGAAAGCAAGAAAAACATTTGAGTTATACCAGCATATTAATAAAGAAATTAAAAGTACATATTTTAAGGAATATAGGCCAATCACCATTCCATTTTCACAACTCTTTCAAGTCTAGAACATAGGAGTTTAAATGTTTCAATTGAAAAAAACCACAAATGAACACAGAAAACCCCACAAACCAAAACAAAACCACAAAACCAGAAAACTAAACCAAACCCCCAAACTTTAAAAAATGGTTTAATTAATTTTCTTCATAAGCATCTTCTCAAAGAACAGCAAAAGGCTAATTTCTTATTGAGTTGGAGGCTGGCAAGACATCAGCTGACACACAGGATTATCAGGCCTTAGAACACAGTGCAGAAAGGCAGAATCAGCTTGCAGAACTGCCTCGGCAGACAGTTCAAGTGGGTCTCCTGCACCTATATTTTCAAGTTAGCCCCTCAATCACCAAGACTACTAAACACTCCTATTCAAGTCTTGATTCAGTTATCTCACTTGCCAAACCCAGAAATTTGGCCACAGATGACTGGCTGGAACATAGCCTTCCACCCTCACCCCTTCTCCAGGCATTGTGGATTTAATCCACATGGCAAACAAACCCAGGGTCAGCCTTGGCTAACAAAGGCAGCATATGCATACTCTAGACCTAACCTTTAATTCTGTCAGATTTGCATGATAACATGTAGCTATATTTGAGACCAAGAGAGCCTCTATTCACAATCTTGTGAGAAAATAAAACCTAGGGTTCTGGTTAACAGAGAATAAAAGGAAGAAAGTCTTAAAATTATGGGAATATCCACTGTTTCCCTGTTTGTGCTAAAAAAAAATGCAGAATTTAAGTAGTGCTTTTGTTTCCCTATTTCCTTTTTCTTGCTCTTTTGCTATAGGTGTTTTTTATAAGTAGGAAAAATGAAAATGGCAATCACTTATTTTGGAATCAAGAAGAGAATCCAGTAAAGCAAGGCAAGGGCATCCTAGTCTCAAGAAACACAAGCTGTGAGCTCTGCACACACAGCTGTTTCATCTCAAAAGCAAGTTGCCAGCGTATTCCAGGAACAACACACAGTTTGTTCCTTTTCCTTCTTTCAGTTTCAAAATCATAATGCAAACCGACCAAACGTACTGCATCATTCTGAGACAGAACCAGGGAGTGGATAGGATGAGCGATGGAACTAAACTTGGACTGTAAGTAAATAGGGATCCAGAACTTCATAGTTCAACTATCTTTAACTGTGAAGTGCCAACAGAGCGGTTTTATAGTCTACCAGTGCTGTTGCCAAGCTACTAATTTTCAGCACTCCCCAGATCTCTGCTGAGATGCAGCACTGGAAAACTTCCCAGAAGTCTCCCTACCTAGGCTTCCAGGTTTGACAGTCTGAAAAACTGGTCTTTTCATTCTAAAACACTTCAAAATGAGTACTGACACCCAAGAATGTTTTAAGTGTGGCATCCAATGACTTAGACCAAGTGTGTGTTGTCCTTCCTGGAGCACAAAGATACAAATATTCTACTGGCATGAAAGTTCTGGGCTAAAAGAAAAAAAAGAAGCAATTTCTTTCTCAAAAAAAAAAAAAAAAAGTATCAAATATCAGAAGACAGAGTAATATGCACCTACTTTCATTCCAAAAAGTATTAATTTTTACCTCTGACACTTTTTCTAAAATATCATCAGTCTTTTTCCATGCAGAAAAGTAACTCTGTGTCACTTCTATCTTTGGCTAGGATTGCTTTCTTCAGAACCATTCAACATCAACACCTCACCTAATACTACTTTTGTACAGAAAATTTGTAAGAGCTGTTTGTTGCTGTTTTTTCTTCTTCACATAAGCTTATAGGAACTCCTTCACATTGGGATAAAATAGGGAGTGATGATGTATTCTTGCATCCAGCTCTCTGAACACATAGAACAATTGGTGCTTTCAAACTGGATTTTAATTTCTCCTCTCCTGACTACACCCTTATGTCTAATAACATATGCTTTCCTGGTATCTGCTTAATAGTTTTCTCCGCCAACAATGAAAAGCTTACAGACCTCAGCATCACTAGAAAACTGTGGAACATAACAGTAGCCATACTTCAGAAAACAAAGAATTACTTGCCACTTTCTTCATATAGCCCAGATCCAGGTATCCATGATGTACTGCACACTCAATTCTATGCTAACATTCATACTCGTTTAGTTAAAGCAAGCACTGCAGAAAGTGATAAAGCAACTAGACTTTACTTACTGTTACTTAACTGTGTTTTCACATCTAATTCCTTTTGAGTCTCACTTTTTAAAATGACAATGGGTAAGGAAATTTTTGACCCATATTTGAAAGAAGCTAAAACAGAATAGAAAACTCTCTCTTAAAAGTTCTAACCAATTCACTATATTCTCTACCATTGCTAATGAATCTGTTTTAATGCCACCATATCAGCACCACTGTGCTAACATGCCACCTGTGTGACCACTTAAATGAATTTGTTTGGCAAAACACCTGCATAGAAACACAACAAACTGCCTTTATGCAAAGACTGCATCAAAATGTTTCAGTGAAAGTCTTAATACAGTCTTTGTTATAAAGAGAGTTTAAATATTTAATTTGTTTACAGATCTCCTATCAGCTGTAATACCCCATTTGGGATGCATTGAGAAGTAGTGTAATTCAGTTCACTTGCATTACTGGCAGAGTGAAAAACAATGACCTTTCTGTTAAGCATTAAAATGCTAATCATCCTAAAGAGAAAACTTAATGATATTACATGTTATCTTTTTAGCCATGCAAAGAGACTGAAGCGGAAGATATGCACATGATGCTTTTCTTGAAGAGACGAGATAGAGGAACGGATATTGTCTGAGAAGACAGGAACCTTGCCTTGCCCAATTCAACAAGTCCCATGCAAACCCCAAGTGCAGACAAGACATTATCAATATCTAAGTCTATTGGTTACAAACAGGGTAATTTTAAACAGAGCACATTGTGCTTTCCTTGTTTATGCATTCAGGTTTGCACAGAAAGGTTATGACCAGTTATTGGCCAAGTGAAAACAAGACCTCACTCTTCTTGCATGCCTGAAATGTAACGCAAGTTTGTTCAAGCTTGGAAAAAATAGACAATGGGTAGTATCTTAAACAATATCTTGAACTACCACAGCTCTAGCCTAAAACTCATGTCTGAAATGGACATGAATTTATAAACAGAGAGGGATATCTCTTTGCTAGGCTTTAGTAAAGAACATTAAATGAAAACAAGCAAGAAGATGTACTTAGTTTAATTAACAGCCAGCACTCCATATTTTGCAGTACCCTCACACATTGGTTTTATACTATACACTGAAGAATATTAGCTGAAAGGCATCTCAGGAAGTTAACAATACCTGATTGCCCAGGTGTGAACAATGTTCCTTCCCCACAGAGTGAACGTAAAAAAAAATTTTAGCCCTAAGAGAAACATACTAGACAGGTATGTTTGTTGAGCAGCAAAATACAATTTACTAGTTCATTTGGAGGAAAAGAAAAAAGGAAATAATCCTTGTTTCTCACGGGATCCAAAATGGACTAAAGTTTTAGGTCCTGGTGTCCTCTTAAGGATTCCAAAGAAGTGAGTAACTGAATCCCAGGTACTCTCTGGAAAAAATCTCAGTCTATTGCTCTTAAAGGTAATAATAAAAATAAAAAAAAAAAAAAAAAAGAAAAGAAAAGAAAAGAAAAAAGAATACCCTGAAAAATCATATTAAAGGATAATTGACAATAGTCTTTTATATTAAATCCTAATGCTCATAGTTAGACCACTGAAGCAGCCTTGGAAATATCAAAGATCCCCTAGATCTTATCTTGCCAAGCTGTAAAATACACTCCAAGGAAGTTCTTTTTTCTCTCTCTGTTCATTCTCATGCAGATCGGTTCCTGACAGATCCTTAGAGACTGCTTCAGGACAGGCAAAAAGCTGCACTACATAAAAACTCCAGGGATACTAGAGAGTCCCTCTGTGGTTAGTGGAGCTCTCACAGAAAAGAATTTCTTAGCGCTTGGTAAGCAAGAGGTTAATAGCCTATATAAAGAAACACCTCTAACAAAAATGTTATTTCAATTGTATTACATTTAGGAGCCCTGAGGGTCATGGGGTAGATAATCAAAAAGGACAAGGAGGAAATTAAAAAAGGGAAGAAGGCAATCAAAAAGGGCATTTAGAAGGACCCATAATCCTCCATAGGAAGAATACTAATTATACTACTGCATCATCTTATAATTAACCCTGATCTAAATTTTTTTTTTTATTTTAGCTGTAATAACTTTCACATGTACAATGATTTGATTGCTAATTCTTGCCAGTCTTTCTTGAACAGCTATTTTAGTTTTGGTAGCTACTTTTTACATAGCAGTTTAACTCACTTATAAAGAAATAAGAGAAAATATTTAGATATTTGACTTATTTTTGTCATCAGTCATTTTGATTAGCACATTGGTTTCCCTTTATTCTGACAGTGCTGGGTGGTACACTCTTTTTCTTTCCCCAAAAGTCTCTTCTATTTAGGAGTGAAATTAATCTCTGATATAAATCAGTGTGTTGCACCCACTTCAGCAGTCAAACTTGGCCATATGTCTTTGTGATGACTTCCATCTGTATTTCATTTAATAAATGTGGGATATTACTGTAGACAGCAAACTAAATTCTCAACATACCTTCATACCATAGCAGACCCCTGCTTGGGCTCACCTACATTCTTGGGCAACTGGGCACACATTGCTATGATATTTCTAATGACTTACAAACAAGTCTGAGTTTTTGCCAAGCTGCAGAAAATAAGCAAGCCCCAAAAGAAGGTGCTTTCCCTTGGATGAAGGCTAGTCATTTATGTATGAAGCCAAAATTTATTCCCAAACTAACCTGAGATGTTGACACATGCAATGATTTCACAAGAAAATCTGGCAGTGAGAATGTATAAAAAGTGGATGCTACAACTGATCTGGATGAATAAATCCAGAAATATGCTTGTCTGAAGTCTGCCCTCAGAGGAAGGCATCTACAGACACCACTTATTTTTTTCCTTGATCTTTTGGATTCATTGTAGCCATACATACTCTCTGCAGATATAAAAGCAGACGTGCTCCCCTCTTAGATTCAGATGTATGAATAAGGACACATAACAGAAATTACTTCTAACTGAATTTTTGTAGCATGATATGAAGTTACCCTCTTATTTTCTGTACTTCCTTCATGCATCTGTAAGGCACCTTGCTAATTAGTTCTTAATGGTCACTAGATTCTCAGATAATTAAAGTTTGGAGGGCATTATTCCCAAGTCAGGGCCAATCTAAGGACAGTAGTCTCTAAGGCTTCCTCCATAGCATGTGTCATGGGAGGAAGTGTGTTTTTTAGTACTTTAACAATCACTTCAGAAAGATAGCGCCTGAGGGTTTTGGCTTACATAGTATGGGAAACATCAGCTTCACATAAATCTGGAGACTATACTGTGTGGTCAGCAGAATGTACTCTCTGGACAAACACATTACTCCTCTGGAGAAAACAGAAGACCAGAAAAAAAACCCAAAAGGCAATCTACATGATTAACACTAATTTCCTTCCGATTAACTAAAGAAAGTATTATTTCCAAAACAAGAATTTAACCCTGATTAAAAGGCAAACCCTGAACTTTACTCCATAAATAATAGACTTTAGTCCTGCATCAAGAAATTTTGTCTAGGCATAGTAACAGTTTGCAGAGAGCAAATGATGTCAGGATTTCTTCCCGTATCAGTTAAGACATCTGCATAAGAATTTTGGAAAGAGGAATGCTACTTCCCTGGCAAATGAGTGAGAATAGAACATCCTAAAATGTAAGTAAGCCTGTCTGAAAATCTCCATCCTTTTTTGTTCCTTTTGAAACCCTATCTTAACGTAAATGCACATTCTCAATCAATATTTAATAATACAAAAGCCACATCGCCCTGAGGCGTTCAATATTATCCTATTCCTATTATTTTCAATGTGATAATATTTAATATAGCCGCTGAATCATTTGAACTGATGTTTGCACTCCTCAGATAATACTAAAAACTAAGCTTGAAGCCCGTTTAAGCGTCTATTGCAGCCTGTACCATCAGGCAGCTGAAATTGGAGGTATGAAAATAGAGAGTAATTATTATTTAAAGTATCACCTCCTCTATCTTACTCAGAAATACTGACTGCAGCTGTAGTGATTTTGTCATAGGAAATTGCCACACTTGTCAGTGTTTTTTCTTTTTGCTGGTTTATCTTACAAGGTAGTAACACAGACAGTAGTGAAATGAAGCACAGAATCATCTCATTAATGACCTGTCATTCCTAATGCCTTCCTCTTTTCCTAATTGAACAAATAATTAATAGCAAACATAGTAAACAGCTAACCCTTGGAAACATCAGAAAATGGCAAAAATTGCCATCTTGTAAATGAACTTTAGGTCAGCTTTTAATGTTGAGTGAGCAAGCATGCCCTGTTATGCCCACCCAAGCTGTGCACTCACAGCATGCAACTAATGATGTTGAAAGTTTTCCTTATTAAAAGTTGAGCAGTTACATTACCACTTTGCAGCACACTTTTGCCCTGAATAACTCAAGGCGGTGCCTGCTTGAGCAGCTGCATACTCTGCAGTCAGACTAAGTAACAAGGAATTTTCTGCCTCTATGGCTAAATAGAGCCCTCATATTGCCAGAAGCCTGACATTGAAATATTTTGCTGTGACTGACAGAACCAAATAAAGATTATTTCACTTGCTCTCAGCTATTGCTTTTATGAATGTAACAATAATACCTAAAAAGGGCAATAGCCACCAACAGAGATTAACTGCTATTGATTTTTTCTTTTTTTTTTTTTTTTTTTTTTTAAATCACAGCTACCAAAAAAGTACCTCCATCATAATGGACAGGTATCAATTCCAGTTAGTGAACTCAAAAAACCCCAAATACATTTGGTAATAACTAGAAAATAACAATGTTAGAACACCAATTTGCACAAGAAGCAAAAATGAAAGGAGTTATCAGACAATTTTTTGTGTATATGTATAAATAATTGCTTGCTCAATTAAATGGCTAACATTTATAAAAAAAAGTTACACTCACTCCACTGTAGAAATAGGTTCCACAATACAGAGATGGGCGAGCCGATGTGGAAAAAAAGTATTCTTTGTTGGAAATGTCCTTCAACATTTAAGAACATTTCAAGGTGCATGTGGGGTGCCCCGCCACATGCACCCCGACCAGTTCACGCTTCCTGAGGCTACTGATGCTGGGCTGCCCTGCAATGCTATAAGAGCCCTGCAACAGGGTTCTTGTAGGACGATGTTATCTCCTGCCCAGGGACCAGTTGTTTCCAAATCTCGTCCTTCCTCAGCTTCCAAAGGTGTGTGATATATATCCTCTGGTTCAAGGCAAAATAAATTTTTACGATATGGCTCATGGAGTCAGGAATTGTGTGAGAAATAAGCCTAAACTACTAAACAGCTAAATATAGGCTAAATTGATGCTAAGGGTATGAAGGAACCTCAGGAATAAAAAACATTAGACTAGAAATCAGAGTTGGGAGATTTGTAGGTATGTTAACTTTTTGGTCTTCTCTTCCTCTTTTGGAGGACAGATAGAACCCATTTTCTGTTTCTTCCCCAAGAGCCATGCATGATGGGAGTCACATCTTCAGGCATTATTGAGATGGTATACTGATCTTTCCAGATACTATGGCAGCTCCCTGGTGCTTTTTCTGCAACCTTCAGCATGTACTGAATGCTGATGGCAGCTAGAACCCAGCTCTTCTTTCACTCATTTGTTAAATAAGCGGGGTCCCAACTCCTTCCTGCACAGCACAAAATAAAAAAGGGAGGCAATGATTTTAACACTTTAACTCAAATAAAACTGAACAGAACACAGATGAAACATTTCTCCCTGCTGAATTCCAAAGGCATTCTGCAAATAATGGAGGTGTTATTCTAAGGAAAAAAAAAAAGAAGCCTGCAAAAATCTAATTTAAAATGTTAGGCAACGTAAGCATAGGCCCACTGCAGCTCCCTTTGCTTTGTTATTGGCTATCCAAAGGTAAGCAAGCCTGTTACCTGGATTACTGATTGGTTGATAATGGAACTACCCCTGGTATAAAGCTGCTTTACAATCAAATATAACTTCTAAGGTTTGTGGTTTTTTTTTAACCACTGAACTACAGTTCACCTACTTTTTGCCCAGCAAACAAACTTGTTTTTCTCAGAATTTCAGTTTACTAAAGTTGTCCTGAAGTTGTTCAAGGGACAAAACACCAAAGAAACCACATAAGATACTCTTTCCAGCTCAGTGCAAGACTATCAAAGCTCAGAGGATTTATGTATTTTCTTGAGACCGTTCTGCTGCTCTCTTCTCTGAGCATGCTGCTATGCTCACACCAAGACAGACAAGAGCCCATAGAGAAGACTATTCTTTCCTGCAAAGACTCCCACCTCTATGCATGAGCTCATAAATACTGTCTTGGGTAGCGCACACTCAAAATGTGGGCCTGTGAAAATGCAGGCTTTGTTACTATAGCTGAAACATTTTTCCCTGTTTAGAAAAAGTTCTGAAGTCATACAAATGAGACTGCAAGACAGAGTGGGCTATGCAGATTTACATTTCATTGGCAAACCTGTGACATAACTACTCAAAAATTAGCAAGGGAGAAAGACAGGCAGGAAGACAGAAGGATACTAACTGGTGAATATTCCAAAGAAAGTTAAATGAGATTAGCAATAAGTAATTGACACTGCACTTTCTAACTAGGATTCTCTGTCCAAAAGATACTCAAGGCAGATAAGGGCAGCTGGATAACTAATAAAAATACTCACACGTGCTGTATCTCTGTGGGCCATAAACAGGCAAGCTACAGGCAGCCTAGGCCTATGATGCAGTTACCTTGAGAGCAACTGACCACCCATAAACACATTTTTTCCCCAGCATGCTACCTGCAGATGACTAAACTGTTTTCATGCATTTCCAATTTCAGCTGATTTTCTTCTGATCCTGCTGTAATTGGCTCATTTGCTTTTGGAGATGCTTTCAGATCTGACTTCAGCTTCAGTGACTTCTAAGTAGCCTTGCTAGATTTGAAGAAGAGAGCTACTTAATGTCATCAGGTGTGCTCTTCAGCTACTCCATTTACAGAAGCAAATCAGTGTGAGCTATAAACAACTAAGACTCATCAAAAGCTCTCTGGATAGGAGAAAAAGAATTTTAGCCAAAGACTCTGTAATATGCTAAGTAGACTTGAGTGAACTATTCGTAGAGAATCTTTGTGGCAAATTCTCCCTTTTTTCCTAGTTACAAATAGACTTTGACTTTCATGAATTCACTTGTGATTTAAAAGAATTTGACCTTTTTAGAAGAAAAAGTAAATTAGCTAACCATTGCCATTACACAGTCAGGATCCAGTCTCACAGATCACAGCCATGTACTTGGTTATTTAATCACGAGGGACCAGTCCTGCTCCCTGATTGGTTACATGTACATTTGTAATTAAAAAGGAACACTGAAGGATAGAGCTGATGGCTAAGGATCCTTGATTCTTTTAGGAGTAAATACGGTATTGAGTGAACAATGATGTTCACCAGCTGGATTAGAGACTTTTACAAAATGACTGAAATTTAACTGCTGGAAAAGACTGAGCCCATTTTAATACACACCAGAGCCAGCTTTAAAGTGAATGTAGCGAGTACATGATCTCCTATATTCAGGGGACAGCCAACCTCCTCAAGTATAACCACTTACCTAGCCAAATTCGGGCTTTGGGTGGTATGCTACTCGTCTCACCTGGAGATTATTTAGCAATTTGGGAGTGAGGCTCAAGCCTGCTTAGGCTGCTTATAAAACACACTCCATAACCTCTTACACTTAATGTTCATAGCAAACAGGAAACCCACTAGAGCTAAGTCTGGGACCAAGGCTTGTTAATTGTGTCTTGTAACTTCCTCTTCACCAACTTCTCAATCACTTATCTAACATGGATGAGAATACAAAAAAGTAAAAGCGTTTCAGGGATTTGTTGGAAAAAGAATTGACAAAAAAAAAATCAACTTCCTGGCCAAAATAATTTTAAAAGCCCCATGCTTTTCAAAATAATACAAAAAGTAATTTCATTTGAATAATCTATTTCACTGTTCCTCTCCTCATGGTTCTGAGACAAGCCCAGTTATTTCCCGTTTCTCAAAACTTTTACAGTGAGTGAAAGATTAACAGAAGCTACCAGGAACACAGCCCCGCCAAGAGGCAGAATGACAGAAGAATACCTCTGCCCCTTGAGCTTCAGCATAAACACAGGAAGTCAACGTTTGGCCCATTTCTCTCACACAGGCTTCATTTGACAGACAGACTGCATACCAAATCATCCTGCAGGACTTGTACTAATCTACTTTGCATAGTATGTGCTTAGATATTCAAGAGAAATCCCACTGTGATGTAATTCTTCACTTGCATAGTCTTTGGTTGCCTAATCTCAAGTCATCCTCTGCTCATCATCTGTTTTGTTATAAATTAGCCACGAGACTCTATCTGCAATGACTATAATCTGCAAGAGTATTTCCCCATGCCCTTTGTTGCTTCAAAGCACTCATTTCAAATTAATTTCTACAAACAGGCACATGTATAAGCTTTACAACATGTTCTGTCGATCAGTTTATGAGATTTTCACGTATTTGGGTAAAGAGAAACCAGTTGTCTCACATTCAAGCTCATGAACTCCACATGACTGCCTTTTTTCAGTGTTTTTGCCTTCAGTTACACTGCACTGACATTAGGTCTGTTTTTCCACAGGTAGGTGTAATTTATTCATGAGTATTCACTGATCATCCAGTCAAAACATAGATCTGAAAGTGAAACTGTCTGAGAAGAAAGGTTAAGATGGAAAAAGGAAAAAGAAAGGGGAAAAAAAAAAAAAGAGAGAGAGAAACAATTACTGTCCTCACAGGCTTTTTTGGGTAGGGGAACACTTGAGATCATGTAAGTACTCCATTCTGTAGGGTCTATTTTATAAATGATCATCAGGCTTTCAAACAAGGGTCACTAAACACTCTCAATAATGCTAAATGCTTAACTTCCCAGTGGAGGTGGAAATCACAACACATAAGCTATAAATTCAATAGTGAAATAATCTTACACAACAAGTAGACTAATAAAATAAAATAGCTTCAGGGGCATGTAAAGTAAAAACTGATCTTGTGCAAGAACTTTGACTGTCCATTTAAAACACAAAACTCTTACTCTGTCAAGGCTTACTGTTTTGCCTGCAAAAGCCATTCATATTCCTTGATGTGAACTGGAGCCAGAGAAATCATTAAAGGCAGCAGTAACAATACTGTTAAGCTTTGTCAAAAGCAGCATAACCGCTGTGAAATGGTTCTCTCTGAGTGAACAGAGGTAAATAACACTAATTGCTTTGTTAGAATACATGCCAGAAATAAAGCCTTTTATACTTATGCAGAGTAAAAAGTCAAAACCACGGCAGGAAGACTCAATTTCAGCGAGCAGACTGTAATGAAATAATGCTGGTGGTTCTGCTAGCCAGAAGCTTACTCGAGCCTTTGAAATGGTAATGTCCTTCACTGTATAGCGGAAACCTAGTAAATGAAGAATCTTGTTGCTCAGAAATTGATATTCTTTGAACAGGTACATCTATTTTCCCTAACAGCTCTATTTTCAAGTTAGTTCCACTATGCCTCTTTAAGCCTCCCCTGCTCCTATTTTGAAGGCTACCCACAAGGTGGCCAATGTTTGCTAATCCTATTTGGACTTGACAAGATCCTGATTCACAAGGAAGCTTTTCATTTGTCCATCAAGCACATCTGTTTTCAACATCTCACTCAAATGTCATGTTCTTGCACATGCAAAGAAAGTCTGCATCATTTGTGTACCTATGATAATAAGGTCATCTATCCTCTTCTCCTTGCCATGCTCTGCCTCCTCCAGAAAGCTCTTTTCTTTCAGATGTAACAGGTGTTTGCAAGGTCAGTTCATGGTTAAATCTTCTAAAAGATACTGTTTTCCCATCACCAATTCATTTCTGAAAGAAACTAGGCCACCATTAGGCAGTAACGATTTTGGGGGGCATTAAATTGGGCAACATCCTAGACAATAACACTTATAACTCTTTACCTATGCACCCCATGGCACATTACACTGCTTAATGCAACAGGCAATCTTTCTACTCTAATACGCAGCGTGGCTCTTAAAAATACCAGTAAAATCTGATGTAACTCTAAGCACCTGTGCTTTCTTTTTTCAGTGCACTATCTGCCATACTCCCAATCCTAATTAAAAAAAAAAAAAAAATTAAAAAAAATCACATGAAGCAAAAAGTAGAATATAAGGTCAAGTGACTCCAAAATGTTGTTTAGACTCAGTGACTATGACTTGGCAAGGTAAATGGTGTTCAGTCAGCGCTATTGAAGAGGTCAGAAACAGAAAGGTTTAGAATCCAGTCCCAGAGCCGGATTCTGCTCTTAAACTCCACGGGTTTTGAGGGGCTTCACCTTCCACAGGCTGGGGGTGATGGGGATGATTGCATATGAGGATCAAAACCCCAAATAAGTCAGTGGGGTAGTTTATGTGATGCTACAGTACTAATCAATATCATGAATTAATCAGTACTGATCAATTATCAGTACTAATCAATATCTGAGCCTCACAGCTCGGACTAGGTTCCATCAAGCCTTCAAACATATTGTTGTGTTTTGTAATCCCCACTCTTCCAGAGGAAATTATGCTAAGGAGGTCAAAGCACGCTGCAGAGAACATCTGTATTCACTCATTTTGAGGCCAAGCTGGAATGCAGATTGCATTGCATTTACACAATATGAACTTTTGTTACATCTAAAACAAAAAGAGACAACAACAAAGCGGGGTTCCAAGGCTGCGCACTTTGTACACACAAGGCTCCCTGTAAAAGTTCCCCAAATGTTGCCTGAGCAATTCACACTGGATGGTTCTGCTATAGACTGCAAAATGGAAACATTACACACAGCTGAGTATCACTGGCAGAAGAAAAACCTATAAATGTCAAACTCAACTGCAAGGAAAAATGCTATCTTTTCTCTGATCTCTGCTTGAATGAAAGATGTGGAGGTTACATTTCAGATGAAGGAGCTAACTGCACTCAGAAAAGATTTAAAGAAGCATCTGCCAGTTAACTCCTGATAGTGACATTAATCAAAAAGACATTTTAGAGAGAGGAATATAGGTCCATATGCCTATTTACTCACATTTATGAATTTGTTTACTCTCCAAGAAGGGCGACCACTAGGATACAGTGTTAGTGTGAAATCTCATATTCAATTCATACAAATGCAGATAAATACAAGAAGAACAAGATCAAACAATGCTGGGCTTTTTTCTGCCAACTTCCACTACAAAATCCAGCACTTTGCAGCTTTCTGCCCCAAACAGAAACATAAACCTCATTAATAGTATTAGTAGACTGTAGTGATCAAAAGGCTTCAACTCTTAGACAGCTACAATGTCTTGCAACAGTGTGAGAAGACACAACTGGCACAAGTGAGTATTGGTAACACTGAATCTCAGAACTGTTCAGCTCAGGTCCTGACCAACAGCCTATTCCACTGACTCCCTTTCTCTATCCAGAACATTCCCTTCTGTTATTTCTGTCTGTTCCCAATCTTGTGATGTGATTAGAGTAGATGATTACGCTTACATAATAGTATCAAATTAATTTGCAGCAGAGCACAACAGCAGAGGAAATTGTTTCGAGTTCTGAAATCTCCCCCTCCCCAGTTTATTTCAGTGACATCAGGGGATTAAGGCAAAATGGGTCAGTAGAACACTGCTGGGAAAACAACCAAAACATCAGTCGTGACCTTGTAAACGAGAAGGAGAGATTGCAAACAAAGCAAGCCGTTTATAGCATGTTGTGTAAAAAGAGCCATCAAGGTGAATCAGCTTCCTAAACAGCTATCACCATCTGAAAGCTGACAGAGGACGGCAGGTAAAACCACATTGCACACAGTCTTTCAGTAAAAACAGGCATTTTGGGAATACTTTTCCAAAAACGTGGCACACGGGCTTATTTGGAGTTTTACTTTCTGTTAGAGGATGCCTTAATGCCAACAGTAACAGAAGTACTAAGTTCCTGCTACTTTAAACCAAGGTGGGGGCATTGAATAAACCCACCTATGTACGGTCCAAAAAGCCTGACATTATACATCTCAGTTCTCTGGCATTCAGTAACTCTGGATGGTTCCTCTCTTGCTTCCTGTACAATTTCCTACTGCTGGGATGCTAAGATGGGGATCATGTTATAGGGTTATGTCCACAAAATATTTAGCACTCAAGACAGTCTTCTGATAGGTATACAAAGACCATGTCTGTAACTAGCAGATTTATATTGATTGTTGATAGTTGGCTTGGCGCAGTAAAGCAACCATTAACCAGGTTTACCACGCTGCGCAGCTGGCACAGCTGGTTTATGATCTCTGCTAACCCTTTATGTACAAGGCACCCACAAAATATTTACCCTTCCTTTGGAAACACAGATGCTTCTTGAACAGCTACTCCTTAAAGCTTGCTGAATAAATAAAATTTGGGCCTGGGTCCAGCTTCACAGAAATATCCAAATGACTCCTTTTGCTATCTGTTTGTCTTTTCATCCTTCCAATGCAGACATCTACTTTCCATCCCAAATATTTCAATGGAGGTGAATTAACATAACTTCTTCTGGTTTAACAACAGCTTCAGTTTTACACCTTGACATGCCATAGTAGCATCCTTTGTGTTTTATGAGCTTCATAAGCTGAGGTAAGCACAATAACTAGGAGTGGTGTGCATTTGCATGCCACTGTTGCAGGTTGTACCGAGACAATGACACCTTCTGCACTTTGAGAAAGGCAGTATTTTAAAAAGTTATCTAAACTCCCAAACATTCAAATTTTATCATGACGAGTAAATCTAGGCCTAACATGATTAGTTATTTAATTTCTTCCTTGTGCTCTATTAACAACTCCATCATATATTTATGCTTTATATTAGATTTACAATGTTAAACATGCAGATTTCCAATGTCACTAAATTCAGCCTTCTCCAGTATGGGTACAGTCATACATACGTTCAGCTCTCAAAGTTACTCTGCATGGCTGGAAGTTGTCTGGTATGGCACCTACTTACTATATTTGATCAAGCGTGCAGTGTCACAATATGTTGATGCATTTAGTCTCTTTCTTCACCAAGGTAAAAAGACAGGCTTTTTCTTGTTTCTAGAGCATATGAAATAAAAGAAATTGTCCATATAAAAATTTTATCAGCAATCCTGGTGAAAAATGATGAAGATCACACAAAGACAAGTACTATGCAGTTCTTCCCTGAAGTGTTGTAAACACAACATAAGGTAAACCTACTAAACCTACTTTTCCTGCTCCTTCCTGTTTGTTTTTCTTCTCTATCAACATTATAATGCTTTGATGAAATGCAAGTATGAATGCACAGACATACTGTAATTTGTTGTGCTTTTCCTTTCCCCATGTCTGTAATTTCTACATAACTAAGACAACTTGTTAGTACTAATCTGATTTACACATAATAAGAATCACATTACTTTGTTCCTTTAACCATATAATCATGAAACTTGCCCATCGTGTTACTGGATTACAGAAGTCTAACCTGTGGTCACCTTTATTAGATGTTCAGTCTGCTCAGAGATATTTGTATTGCATACATTATGGAAAAAACATTAGAAATTTTTGATATCCTAATGTTGACTCCCTTAACACCACAAATACTATTCTACAATGCTCTCTATATGCAAGATACATGAAAAGAACCAACAATAGCACAAAGCATAATGTGAAAAAGGAAAAAAAAAAAAAAGAGGAGACATACTTTAGGTTTCCTCCATTCTGACTGCTTGGCATTTTTCTATCTTTAACATTGCCCTGAAACCACTTCTCTTACATAATTTCTCCGCATAAAATGAAATGGACTTTTATGGGGGGGAGAGTAGAGGAGGGATTGTAGTATTCATAAATTGTCTAAGTCAATGAAGCCTTCAATGCTGTCAATGAAGTATTCACATTTGAAACACAGCCAAGATGCTACCTAGACTGATCTGTCACCAAGGTTTTCTTAGCAGAACATGTTATTTTTTCACGTCTGTACTATTGGATATCTAACCAGTGCCGAATGATTAATAATTCAGAAAGACAGACACTTAAAATTCTGTAAATTTACTCTCTGCCCCTGGTTGGGCACCCTACAATCAAAGCACTAAAACCTACTAGCCAGGTTTAAAATCCTCTATAAAATTATTAAGTTTCTTGATACAGAACAGTTTCATCTGCAGAATTTAGTAATTCCTCCAAGTTCACCTTCAACAGTGCACCAGATTCCTCCCATATGCTAATGAAACACTTCTACTTTTTCAATATCAAGAAGCCATTACACTGCAGTCTTTTGATCCTCACGCTACTATCAATGCTACTAGCAAAAGCCCTTGACCAAAGTCTAATCTAATCTCAAACGTGATGCTACCTCTAGCAATTAACACAATACTACAAAAGGGAGCCCCCGCCCCCAATCTGCAGCAGTTGCTACTCCCATGGATATGTCATGAACACTCTCAGCAGCATTAAAATCATTTAAGTTCACAGACTAAACTTAGTAATTGCCTTGAAATCCTAAATCGAACCCCTGTTTTTTTCAGGGCTCTGACAGACTCAGAGGTGGATTCAAACGGGACTTCCATATCTGTATGCTACTGTCCCATTCTTCCTGCAAAGATCATGGAAATTTGGGCAGGATACCTAATCTACTTGTAAACCAGTTCCCAAACTGCCATACTTCTCAGTTTAGTTCAGTACTGTAAACTGAAAACTAGACTCTATCTTGTTTGGGCTGAAAAGAGCAGCAGCAGATCAGACAACACCAATTCTGGTTTGTGACATTTGTCTGGAGAGTGGATGGCAGGAAGTGGTAATATCTTGAACAATTCTGGTTAAACTGCTACAGTTAATCTGCCAGCGCTCTCAATCAAAAAACTTTTCTGGGCCAAATATTCATGATTTTTAAAACTTGGGGTTCACAGCATTGGCTACAGCTGGCTGATACTGATGCAATCAAGCCATAAGAAGCTTTCACAACTCATTTCTTTGTATGTAACGCCAGAATATACGTGTAACCTACGACAATAGCCATGAAATCTATGACAAACAGTTGCTGAAGATAGAAAGCAAGAAAGCAGGCAGAAAGGCCTGAAGGACTGAAGAGTTAATTCTAGTAGCTATGAAGACAATTTTAAAAATAGACAAAGATCTACCAGTCCAGAGCATTACCACTTCTGTCACTAACTTCAAACCTTCCTATTGTTTCATACCACAAAGGGAAGCAGAGATCATGCCTCCATCTATTTTTTTCTTTTTTAGGGGGGGCGGGGGGGCAGGGAGGAGGGAAGGGAGTGGAGGAAGAGGGGAAGAATAGTTTCTATGGCAGAAAAGTCTGTAGGGTCATATGGATGGTTGAGCTTAACTAAAATGCCAGAGATTTCAACAAGGTACTTTGAGCAATATTTTAATTAGGCTTGCATTCAAGACTTTAACTATTTACAGACATTCCAGCCTGCATTTAGCGATCAACTCCTTAGTAGTAACCACTGCAACATTTTATATTTACTCTTTCTGATTTATAAGCAGAAGACAATGCTGAGTTCTAGCTTCACTTGTTTTGAATTTCTGCATAGGAGAAACTCCAGCCTCAGACTCCTACGTATTTAAGATGGATGATAGTACTTTAAGGTGACAGCTGAGGGCACTGTGCTGTAATACGCAATTTATGTCTCTAACATGTTCTTAAGTCATAAGAAGCTAATGCAGAAATCATAAAATATATACCAGTACTTCCACCATTTGAAAGCGTTTTATCAAGTATCACAGAGAGCACCAAAAGCAACATGAGATTGGCATAATTTGGATACCTGACTGAAAGCGGCAGAGCTTTTATAAACCAACTATTTACATGCCTGAATCTTCATACTACTCAACCTTCTTTTGACTGCAGTAAGGCTAAGGATCGTGCACAATAAAAAACGTCCAAAAAAGAGGCTATTATTTTATTAGACTTGTGATTTTAGCAATATTTTTAATAGAAATGAAGCAGAATTATGTTATAAACTAGCTGGCCAGCAACTTCCCCATTCATGGGATTTGCTCCCATACACTGAAGACACTCAAGACAAATCCCTATTGACTTACATTGCGGTTTGCCTGAGCAGACAGGCAACACGGATCCTTTAAGATGTACACGTACTCGCCAGTGCAAGGAACCATATATTTATTTCCTCAGACAGCAGGAGCCAAATGAATCTAATGAATGTCATTTTATCTGATGCTTCTGCTGTTTATAATAATAAATCTACTTCATTCCTTAGTGTCTGCAATTTCTGTAGGAGCTCACTCAAGATGATGTCCCCCCAAAAGAAAACATTAAAGTGTTATAAACCACAGCTATTTCTTCTCTCTCTGCTAGACATGGTCTAATGAGTTCAGAAAATGATATTAAAGATGCTGTCTTGCCGATTAGAATTGTCACTACCTGATTCTTGAAGGACACAGCCATGCCTAACTGTATGTGCAGACATTTTATTAAGTTGTGGTCTCTGCTTCTTGTGTTTTAAGTATATAAACCTTCAGAGACTCAAAGAATGATTTAGAAAAATACACCCTGTAACAAATAATACATATCCACACAGGTGATAGCCATTTTGATGCATCTGATTTTGAGCAAAACCAGTTTTGTCTGAGTTTCTGGACCACAGAATCTGAAAAACAGTTCTCTCCTGAATTTACCCAATTTTTTCAACCTATGTATGTAACACTGGACAACTAACCTAGAAATCCAAAAATTTTAGGACCAGTCACAGGGTTTGAAGATTGATGACACAGATTCAGAAATATCTGTGGAGGCATGGAGAAACAAAAGTGAAAGGTAATCTTCTATAGCACAGTTTGCATCTGTAAAATGATCAAGCTTACTCTTTCCTTCAAAGGTCTAATGCAGTCATTTTTCTATGGAAACAGATAAACCCAGAAACCAGAAAACTAGAAAAATCAGATAGAAAACTAGAGCTAGCTTCCCATGGAAAGGAGTGAGACCTTTGGTTAAGTAGCCATGAGACTTCCTGCGAGCTGATGCCAGTTTCAGGAGCACCAACAGAAAACGAAGTCTATTCCTGCTCCTGTACAAGCAGGAGCACTTTGTCCTCTGGTTTTTTTTTTTTTGCTGTAGTTCAGCAGAATGTCAGGGTTACCTTAGCCATGTCCACAGCTCCTTAGTGGTTAACATACAAACCTAAATATTAATATTACAGGTGTAGCTATGAGATTTTTACTCTGCTGCTTGTCTGGTTTGGAGAGGTGGAAAGAAGAAAGTGCAGGAACCAACCATCTGTGTTCTTACCTAGCTGCTGTGTAAAACTTAACCCTTAAGAGTTCAATGTAAGAATGATTTCAGGATAGTAAGGAAGCAGAAATACTATGGGAATCTCATAAAAACAGAGATCACGCTCAGGTTTTTCCAGCACCTCATGTTTGACAAATACAGCAGTATCACACATAAACCTCTGGAATTGGGCTGCAGAACTCAGAACCATCCCAGTTTCATTAAGGAAATAAAATACTTAATAAAATGTGAACAGGTAATAAAAATAAACAGGCATTTAGAAAAATTACTCTGTGTCCTAAACTGTTGCCAATTCTTCTTGAGCAGTAGTTGTAATGTTACAGGAGTGGCAATTTGTAAGTTAGCACCAACTTCGCCCTTCCAGCCAGGCTGAGTCACTCTTGCTCATCAGACACAAATGACTTTACACCCTGTAACATTAGAGCCCTGATCTCCACCTGTGTTTCTTTTCTCTTAAGCCTATTTTTTGCTTCCTACCTGCTCCTGATGGTGGTACTGCTCTCCCAACAGGCTTTATACGCCACTCCCAATGCGACTGGCATGTTATTAATGAAGAGGTGGCTGGTGTCTCTCATTACGCTTCCACTGAGTGAAAGCACCTCAGAACTAATTTAGCTTTCACTCGCAGGGGAAGACACAGTACTCCACCAAGAAGTTCATGATTCTGCTGCCTTTAGCAATAAAATCCCCTTCTTTTTTTTGTTTTAACATTAATAAGGTGAGAGAATAGAGTATTTCCAAAAGAAATTAAGAAATGCAGAAGATAGATGCAAGTGCACAGGCTCCCTGTGAGTAACCACCAAGCCCAACTCAAAGAGATAACACGCATACTGAAACAGATGTACAGGGTGGAGAAGAACTCCACAGGCAAACAAGCGGTAATAAAGCCCGCGCCTAGTGCACAGAGTTAAGCAGGTCTCTCAACCATTTAAACTTTCTTCCCTGTTTGTGAGAGTTCTCTGTGGCAACAGATGCAAAACTCCTGTGAAATTAAGGAGTACGGAAATAATTTTGCTCCCCAGGCTGAGAAGGTCAAATAGATTCGGAAAATACTTCATACCCATCACTGTAAGAATAGAAACCTAATTAGAGACTAGACTTCACTGGCTAAAAGAGATCAAACTCACTTAAAGCTATCATCTGAAACATATTTTTAAAAGATTTTCCCTTGATTATTAATTCATTTACTTATACTGCATACAGGGAGAGTCATTCACTCAACACAGCTCTGCAGTTGCTCATTCTCTGAAATGAACCACCTCTTGACTTCCAATCACACTGTATTTGCCAGCATCACTGTTTGTTACACTTTCTCCTTTTCTTATTGCTATTGTATCTCCTATTTTTTTCTATTTGATGGTCTTTAAACCAGGATATTTTACATTTTATATTCTTATACTTTAACAATTTACATTTTATGCTTACAATTTTATATTTTACTAATGGAATAGTGGTAATACAGTGAACTGTCAGAACCACAAGATGACAGCTTGTATTGTACTCATGGTATCAGTAGGTTACATGCAAAGATACAGACAGGGTCTCCTCTGCCATAGGATCAAAGCCATCAAGAAAGAGGATCAAGAAAGATTTTTCTTGCTGCATGCATTTAAAGATTTTCCAGCTATATGCCAATTAAATAGGTAGTAGAATTGTCAGTTAATCATTACACAGATGGATTTGCATCAGTGTCAAATTTCATTTAAGGACCAATGCATGTTTGCCTTACATATAAGGAAAACCTTACTGATTTTAATGGGCATTTTCTTATTCCTTCATATTTGAACAAATTTAATGCTCAGAAAAAAGTACAAAAGAATAATAATTAACTTAATTTGGGCAGGCATGCTTTAAAACTTTCTGCACCACTGCTGCAGCAAAAGGGGTGAATGCTTCTTAACGGGCAAGAATAGAATGAGGATGAAATTAGATGTACTTTACCTTTCACTTTACCCCTTGTTTGAACAACTGCAAGACGAAGTTTATAAGCCCAATTATTTTGCAGTGATATTTTGGTTAGTGTTTACCTTAGGCTCATGTATTCTCTATTTCCTACTCTGTACTAAAGAATAAAGATAAAAATCAATCAGAATTAGATCACAATTCCTCCTGCTAGTGATAGATGCTGGGTAGGCAATCCAAATTTAAATTTTTTCTACCCCAAAATTATCTGCATCTGGAAAATTAATCAAACTCCCTTTGAAAGAAAAAAAAAAAAGAAAAAGCTGGAGAGCAGTTACACGATCGGACTTTTTTTGCATTTGAAAAAGTTGTAGTTTTGTCGCTGTTACTACCTATGAATGTATTAACTCCTCTATTATGCAGTTATTGCGAGCGAGTATTATTATTATACAAACTACTACAAAGGTTTTGGCTACATTATTTACTTGTGACATAAAAGTTCAAAATTTGATCCTAAATTAGCTAGCTTTGGCTTGATCAGCTCAGTGTCTGTAGATATATGTACGTGTATATATATGCCCACATAAACAAACCCCAAATCATAGATAGAACTTTGAACACAAGCTACACTGAGATGTCTCACAATCATTTCAAAAGGCTTCCTACTGTCATACTGAAATGCCCAGATAGGTAGACTGCTGTGAAATATGTAGGCAATGACTGCTGACTGGTTTTCAGATGACAAGGAGCATTTGAAAGCATCAAAGATTGCTGTGTGCATGTGTGTACATTAATCCCTCCCTTCGTGATATCTAGACTTGACTATTGTAACACGTTGTTTAATAGACTGCAAGACTCTGCTCCTCACAGACTGAACCCTATTCAGAAATGTCAGCGCTCCCACCAGGCTTCTTCTGATTTTAGGTATTCTAAACTTAACATGATGGTTGCGGAGAGACTGCATTGTTGGAAAGCTGAGTTTACAGCTCTCCTTCAATTTGTTGTCTTCTCTATTTCACTATCGGCAGGACTAGAACTGAAGTGCTAAATGCTCCTCAGACAGGAAACCTGTAATGAAGAAGGGTAGGGCTTTGGGTACAATGCCTCATCTTTAAAGCTTCTTGAAAATGTAGTTCAACTTACATTTGCTTTAAGAAGAAGCAACAATCTGTTGTTAAAAAAAATCATATCCCACACTGCTCTAAACAGAGGAAAGATGCTGGCATAGTTGTTTTCGTTGTGGTGAAAAATACAGTAGAAAAGCTCAGAAATGAGGGTGAAGAAAGACACTAAGCACCCAGACTTCCAGTAACAGTTTTTCAAAGCAGTAGTTAGAGTTGTCATTATTCTGTTCCACTTCATGTTTTCAGCTTCACTCTTCATTATGGCATTTCAACAAGTGGCATAAAGTCAAATATGTGCTTATCCACCTCACTGAGCTTGCTGCTTTCAGTTCACAAAAGAAGACATTTGTACACTGAGCAGAGGAGTGCAGAGAGAATAGCCACAGAAAACCTAAACTGTGCTTCATTGTGAATGATGAGTAGTTCTGAGTTCCTATGCTGTGCTGCATACTTTTACAGCACCTTTAGGAAGCAAAAGGTTGTCTGAAATGATGTGTTCAAATCTCACCTAATATGTAGAAATGAGGTCTGTGACATCTGGAAAGCTAGCACTTACACAGTGTATACAGTGCTGTGCTACTTCACCATATAGCCTCCCACAGTAGTGAGGAGGGTCGCATTGAAGAAAGTATCTTTAATATATCAAATAAACTAAGAAAACAAGCATAATTTAATTAAATAAGCATTCAAAGTTAATTTTTTAGCATTACTAAGTAATTTTATGGGTAATGATAACTCAAGACTGACAACAGATCTTTGCTGAAAAAGAATATGTGATTTCATGAGGGACTGCAGGCCTCTCTTCTCTCAAACCACACACAAAAGGGAGGGACAGTTTGTAAATAGTTTGTAGCACTTGCCTGCACTATTCTGGGCTCATTTGTAAGTTGCTAACAAATATACTCAGATTCTACGTATATTTTCATATCTTCTTCAGGACTTTCAGTGCAGCTCTCTCAAAGATCAGTCACTGCCCTCTTTATTTGAGAACAACTTCTAGCTCTTCTTTAAATCCCTTCTGGTCCTTCCATATAGTCAATGTAATAATTTACCACTGACAGGACTTGCCAAACTTCCCCTACATCTATTTCCATTTCCCTTCATTTTTCTTGCTCCTTTCATTTTTTCCTGTGTATGCTGACTCCCTAGTTCCTCTTCTACTAAATTATGCTCTATTATTTCCACAGCCTGAAGAACTCACAGCTGAAGCATTATTTCTAACCTTATTTTGTATTCCTAGCATGTCCTATAATCTGTTTTGAGTGTTATTTGCAGCCAAGATGCTGACACAGCATCAATTTTGTTTTCATGGTTTGACTGAGTAGAAGTGTGCCTTACTACAGGCACTGGGATAAAAACAGTCAGCTATCTAACACCAACACAAACACATTTAGAATGAACCTCATTTTTTCCAGGTTGCATGTTATTGTTTCTAAGTGGTAACTGCAAAGCCTCAGCCCATCTTGGAAAGAAAGGGGGGGGGGGGGAGATAAATTTAAATGGTATTTTTGTTGCATATTCTCTTTCCTCCTTTCCCCATTTTAGTATGTCAGTTCTTTCCCAGAGAATAAACATTCATACCTGACCCACATCAAAAGCTACTGTAGGGCACCAGGTTGAAAGGGTCCCCAAAAGCTTTTCTGACCTGTAAAAAAAAATCTGCTTTTCTTTTCTCAGAGATCACTAATACCTAAACTGACTCATTTATACTAGAGTTCCTTGTTGTGTGTCCTTAAACACCCGAGGTTTCCACACTTCTGTCTTTAACCCACATAGTTCTCCTCTTTTCATGTGAAACTACGTTTTATGAATACGCTTAAATCTAAAATCCCATATCCAAGCCTTGCTGAAGCTTTAGGGGAGGTCTGGAATGTGAACCACAATCCCATTTTATAAAAAGGACCTTTAACAGCTGAACCAACCTCTTTAACACTTTGAAGAAAGCCAGTAAGAACAGTGAAATCTAACTTCCTTAGCTCTGATAACCTAAACTCTCCATTTATTATGAACGTTTAAGGAAGTTATTAAAAAAGCCTAATTTTTACACTTTACTTTTGACACTGCTTTGTGAGTTAGTAATACAAGATGACTGCAAAATCATTATGCTTATTTTATTTGACGTATAGATTGCAAAAATAAAGTCATTGCTAATCATGCAAATTCAATGCATTAGAAAAACATCCATGAAGAAAGGTATTCTTACTACAGCTTGTAAATAGTCATCATGTAAACTAGCACTAACATTTATAATTAAGAAAAAAGAAACTCAATTACAGAGGAGCCAAAAACCCAAATAACTATAGGGTTTAACAAACAGCAATATAGCCCATGCCCAAAGATGTATCACTTTCAAAACAATTACCTAATAATGGTACTGGAAAGCCAAGCTCACCTCAGAAGAATGAGATAACTGTGGGATGCACATCATCACCACCTCAAAGGAAAAGTCTTTTTCTCTCTCTTTTTTTTCCCTCTCCTCTTTTTAAACCAGAGAGGGAGTTACATGAATACTAAAGAAGAATAAAGTTAGGATGTCTAGCTCCCTGACTTTTCAGGCTAGCATTGTGAAAGAGAGGTCACTAAACGACAAAGAAGTGCTCCTGGTTTCCTTAGAGCGATTCAGCTGTTCTGTACCTAGTGCAGACATGTTACAAAACTGAGGACAAGTAACTCAGCAAGGCTGGTTGGGAAAAAGGCTGATAGCTGACAGGTGAAGCTCAAGGCCTTAAGAATTTCAAATCTGAGACCAGCCACTTGTTCCTGTGATTGCCATTAGCTTCCCGTTTGGGGCACAGCCTTTGTATATTGAAGGTGCTCCCTTTTACTAACTCCCAGAATTTCTTTGTAATAGGTTAAGTTACATAATTTTCTTACGAAGCAAAAAGGCAAGCTTCACCATCAGCTCATCGTCACAAGCCATGTGCAAGGCTTTTGCTACCTTTTATTTAGGCTGAAAAGCCTGCTACAACTCATTTCCTCACCTGGAAATTCCCAGGTCTCAGCATATGAACTTCCATCTCAATCAACAGCTTGCAGATCTCTGGATGGACTTTGTGCTGTCCTCTTGCTCACTGCAGAGCCTGCTGACCTAACTGGGCTTTAGCCTAGTAGTCAAGAGCAAAAAAGGCTGCACAAACACAGTACTGCCAGAATACATTAGATTTCACTCATATAATAGAAGAGACATCACCCAGATTTAGACATGCATTCTCCCCCAAACACCAGGCACCTAATCAAGGTACTCCCACGAAAACATTTCCTTAGCTCCCTGCATAGCTCACAGGAGAGACACAGGCACCCCACCCCTACAGGGTGTCAGCCATTTCAAGCTTGCATCAGTCAACCTTAGCTGCCTCTACAACCAATGAAGAGATACAGGGACCTCCAGAGAGTGATTCAGACCTTGTGTACACCTGAGGTTGAATCCCAGCATATAGTGAGCACCACTTGTGACTACTCCTTACATAACGGGGCTGGGGGGAATCCAGAAAACTTGAGAAAAACAGTATGAAAGACAATCTTACAAAACTACAGTTGTTACATATTTCAGGCTCCCAACTTCACATTTGGGAACAGCTATATTTGAGCAGCATAAATAACAGTTATAATTAAGAGGCATCTTGGATCAATACAATTTTCTGTTTATTTTCCTTTTTTTCATAGCAGAATGATGTTTTTCAAACCGCTTCAATACTTAAACTTCTATTTAATGCCAAAACCAAGAAAGGATGGGTAGGCATAATCTGACAAACCTTACTGTACCTCAAACCGTTCTTCTCCAGCACATATCTTAGTTCAATACGAGTTTACACTAGAAGGTACAAAAATTCAGATTTAAAACTGAAATATACTCTTACCTGTATTTATGAAAAGAGGAGCTAGGAAAAGACAGGTTAATACTTGGTTTGGGAGTATTCAGTTCAGTTCACCCAGACTGAATTCTCAATGTTATGCCTAATTATCTTAGTCTTTAAAAATTTTTTTTATTACCCATTTTAGATACACTAGTTTCAGTGCTAACAGAAATGTTTACTGATGTTGATGGGCTTCTGGCGTTTTTTTCAATTTACATTAAACTACCCAGGAGGTCCTCTAATACTAACCACAGCCAGGAAGCCCCATTAACTTGACCAAACTATGCTTTCTATAGCTTGACGCACCCTCCTTTTCATGTGGCTTTTGTTACCTGTTGGCTCTGCCTGCTCCTCTGACTCATTGCTGGCTATACTGTCATATAATCCCACACACTCATTCTCTGCAGCTTCAACTTCTATAATCAGCCCATTACCATGTTGTATCCCTGCTGTATCCATTTTTTACCTTAGCAAAATACTGATTTCTATCTGACCCTCCCATGCAGAATACCACACCTGCTCTTCAGTGTGAGCCAGTTCCAGGTGATACTTCCAACGCCCTAAAAAAATCCCCTTGTGCATGATTGCTCTGTCACTTCATTCCTCTCCCTCCTTTGGATTCATTTTTTTATTCTCACTACAAAATTTAATATTCCAAAACGAATCTTTGCTCTCTCTCTCTTACTTCCACTATGCTCAAACAATTTTTTCACCCTGAAGAACTGGAGCAATTGTTTTTATATCCCTCAAATTATACCTCATCTTTCACCTATATTGTATTCTCTGCTGAACTAAAGTATCCAGTCTTTGGGACCCCTACACCTATTATCCTGTTCTGCATAACTGTTTGCAGCTTCTTTCAAAAACCTCTGAATGCTTTCTCCTTTCTACCCTTTCTCAGGAACTTCATCAACTAGTCAGAAGGAATATAACCCTTTTCCTGTAACCCTCTGCCCTGTTGTACAGGGACAGTTAATGACTTGGTAACACAGATATTTCCCAATTATTTGAAATATGCATTACTGTTAAAAGAGGTAGAAGGGAACTGGGGAGCTTTCGAATAACTGCAACTTAAATTTACTCTTTCCCTTTGTCTGACATTTAGCTTCATAGTACACCCTTTGAGGTGCAGCTGTTACTTTCATGTCCTTGTTCAGGGCGCTGCATAATAAAGATACTGCTTTTGCCTGGGAATCTTTGGGTGCTGTTGAAATATTTGTGCTAAACAATACATCACATAACATTGCCTTGTTAGTGTTTACTTTTTTCTCCCTTCCCCCCAACACCTGTATATCAAGCAAACTATTGCACAATTCTAGTGGAGATATCCAAGAAAAAAAATCAGGATTCTTTTTTCTCTCAGGGTAGTGCACTGTGTGCTATTTATTTTATTATACTTCATAACTAATTTTGCTAGTTATGGTGTATGGTAGATATGACCGTGACCAGCACAAAATAATTTTCTGCTGTTTATCATCTCATCTTTCACAGGAAGAAAACAAAACAAATACAAACAAAATCCTAATATTTATGTCAATGCAAGAATGGATCAATGGATCAAAGCCAAAACAGTCCCAAGAGGAAAGCAATAGTCTCTCTTCCTGTTAATGAACAGTCTGTTGTTGCAAATTCGCGTAGGCTTTAATTTAATAAACACAAATGGATGAATGTGCTTACAGGATGTCACCCCCTTTAGGCTTGAAATCACTGACATGGAAGAATTGTCACACTTCAGTGAATTGAGCACTATTCCCTACCCTTTCAAACCTTATTCACTGTGGCAACACAGACATGAAAAATGAAATTTAATTTTATAACTAATTCTTGTGCCTTTGCTGAGTTCAATTTTTTTGCATTGGAATGTGGATTTTAAAAGTTATGTCTTGTTTCACCTGAATTAAAGAGAAATTGGCTCAGTTTTTCTGAAAAGAAATACTTAGCTTGAACACAGAGTTTTAATAAATTAAAAAAAAAATTACATTTGGAGCTAATTTGACCTCATGCAGGTGCACTCATTTTCCAAGTCCACTAATGTCAACAAGCTTCAGCCCCCCCATAAAGCTTATTGCAATTTCGGACATATTTGTTTAATAAATGCTCTTAGTTCTCTTAGGTTCAGCTAGAGGCTAAAACTTGCAATATACAATGAGCATTATATAGAGAAGTGGTTTTAATCCACTCTGGAAAACAAGTAGCGATCACCAAAATCCACAACCCCCACGCAGCACAATCTGTGTAAAACAGAAACTCAGCAACTGTGTGCATTGCTACTCAAGCTGGCAAGGGTTAACAACCCTTTTGTAAACACTACTGTCCTTTGCTGGGCACACAGACACTTCCCTAGAAATAAAGGGAAAACAAGCAGGGTGCAAATTCCGGAGGCTTATCTCTCTGTGTATTCTTTTAAAATAGTTTGGAGGAGCAGAACTCAAACTGCAATCTCATGTGCACAAAATACAGAAATATACCACAAATCCCTATCTGGCAATGCTTACATTCTATTAATATGGCTTTAAAAGTATTACAGTTTAACACAATCTAACAAAAGCACACGTGGAGTATCACGTCACTCTTAGACTTTGTTGAATTTGAGCTCAGAAATAGGAAGTGACTTAAAATTAATCCAAGAGTCAATACAAGCTGCTGTTGTGGAGACTATTGACACAGAGCTCAAGTATAGCCTGCAGCAAGGGGTGCCTAACACAAACATGCATATTGCACTGCAAAGCTATATTGATGGATATCACAGGAGTTTGTTCCTTCGATATGGAGTGCATTTTGTGGGAACAAATGTAATCCAAAGATCAATTCAGATTTCTCAAGGATTTTTTTTTTTTTTTAAATCTATTTTCCAGCTTGACTAATACTGGCTTGTTAACTTAGGCATGTCTCAAAGTTTCTGTAACAGACAGGATTATTCTTCATGGGTGGTTTTGGTTTTGTTTTGGGGAGGGTTGGTTGGTTTGTTTTCTCTTCCAGGAAAGCCTTTTCAAAATGCACCCAGAAAAGCTACACTTTCCCAAACACAAAGAAAAGTCACCTCATCTCTTTGTCCTTTATTAGTTGGAAAGGATATAACTGGATATAACAAACTTCATTCAAACAATGCTTCTTTTAATCTGCATTGACAAATTTGTCCAAGTACTAATTAAAAAATAGATTTGTGACATTGCAAAATTGGATCTAACTTAGCAAATCTGGTAGTAGACAGTCATCTAGCTGCAGACAAGCATTTGCATCTTGCTGTTTTCTAGAACTGATATCAGAATTAGCTAGCAGAGATGGAAACTACAAAAAAAGAAAAAGAAAAGAAAAAGAAAAGAAAAAAAGACAAAAAGTATATTCTAATCCTTCTGACATGGAACTCTGCCCCACAGAATTCACAAGAAATGTGCAATGTACATAATTTCCAAATTTTGCTACCCCTAGAGTTATAGGGACGTGAAAGAAGCTGGAAGAATGTAGGATACCGGAGAGTTCCAGAGAATATGCAGGCTGCAACCTTCATACCATGTCAGTTTCATTAATTTAAAAGCCATCTTCAACATTTCAGTGGAGTGATTACCTGTCATGCCAACCACATCAGTCATGTCATCCAGTAGCATAGTATGTTTTAGCTTATTTCATTATAAATGTCTTGCTTCAAAGTGGTAAAAGGGGATCAAAAGCTCACCTGATGGTGTATATAAACTTAAAAAATGTCAAGATCCATTTCTTGTCTAGAAAACAGCCCATGAGCCACAGCTTCGTTTAGCTTGTCTTTAGCTCTTGTGAGAAACAAATAGTAAATTTTGCTGTTTACCACAAATGCTGGCAATAAAAAGGACGACAGAATGGACATTAAAAAAAAAAAAAAAATCAGTCTGGCAAATTACAAAACTTGCTGGTTGACACAGTTAATCCACAAGCTGTTCAGAAGATTGAAGTGGGCAATTCATGTGGAGGAAAGTGATAAAAAATTTCTTCCAAAATGGACAAAACAGAACCTCAGCTACCCTTGAAATGATGGCACACATTTCCTAAAGAAGGTGGAGTCGCTCAAAGTACATCATCAACATGTTAACAAGCTTATTCCACTTATTAAACTCATTAAATCCTCAACACCATCTGAGATCAGCCTATCTATTGCTTTGATAAGACATATAAGAATAGACTCAACTGGACCATGGTGCAGAAAAAGCCTTCACAGCATCCTCTTGCCTGTACATTTTGATAGAACAGAGGCCTGCAGAAATACTAGCTCAGTCACAAAATAAATAGTTGCAGCCAGGCTGATAATCTGTTTCTGAGGTCATCCAATTAGCTGGTTTGTAGGGTCATGCTGATGAAAATACATAGCTTCTGGTTCTAGAGTTAGATCAGTCAGGGCTAGCTGATGGATCTCTGCGCCAAACTCTGCTACACAGTTTAAACGTGCCAAGTCTTAGGTAAATCCTTTATTTCACTTGAGCAAACCAAGCAAGGAGTGTTTTTCCTGTTTGTTGTCATCTTTAAAGAAATCTCCTCGGTCCTAAGTTAGCATTGCAGAATACCACGGTTTTGAGATACACACAGACCCAGTATGGTTACAGACATACACATCATTGTTTTGGGACTGCTGAAAGTGATGTGTTCTCACAGCTGGCAATCCTATGAAAAATATAGAAATGACTACAAGCTTGTATAAATGAAAAATAGGTTGGATTCTTTCTGCATAAACTCTAAGCTGTATCTTCAGCTGAGAGTGACAACCAACCAAAAAAAAAGCCCCATCTGTGTTATTGAAACTGGACCCCTCATGTTGCCTGCCTTTGCATTTCTGGAATTTGACTACGCTTCAAGCTGGAGAACAAAAGAAGGCCATACAGCAGCTTATTTACAACATCTTAGTGTGAATCAAAGAAGGTGGTACTGGAAATCTGACAATAAAGCTCGTGCTTTTAAGTTTTATAGTTTTGGCTTGCAGACCCAATTTCAGACTACCACCCAAATACTTGGGCATTTATCCTAACTGAACACATATTTTCAGAATCTGTATCTTATCCTGCAACTTCTTGTGCCTCCTTGGTGTTCTAAGAAGCCTTATCCCCAGGTGAAATTAAAAGGACAATAGGATACTTTGCAGCTTGCAGTATTAGGATCCTATCAGATCACTCGCTGCTTGTTAAGGCAGAGTCAGAGCATATGTTTCCTAGTGTTTTGAGTCACTAATTATTTCTGCTAAGTAAACGAGCTTCAGCTAAAGAGCCACTAGGACATACCTAGCCCGTATCTACTCATCAGGGATATGAAAGACTGAAGTTCCAGTTCTGTTCTGAATCTTCCTTAGTAGCAAGTCAGGGGTCTGGCTCTAAAGTCTTGACTGGAAATTGCCTCTCTGCACAAAGTGGTACACCTGATTACACAAAAAGCTTTGGCTTTAGTAAATTGGCATTTCCTGATGATAGGAAATAATTTTGCGGGAAGACTTCATAAGTGGCTCAAGTGAGAAATCTCACACAAATTCCCTAAGCCATCTTTCACTGCAAAACTGATCTGATTTTGCACTGTTCTGTATCTAACACAATAATTTTGTGCATGTGAACTAAATTAACTATTAAAAAGCATTAGGAAAATGTGTAAGGAATATTTGTGACAGACATATGTCAACAACAATTTTTCTGGATTTCATTTAGCATATCTTTACAGAAAATGGCAAAAGAAACTACACAAAAAGAATGCTGATCTAGTACCAGAATTTTCACATGTAATTGTTAGATACACAAATGATTACTCACACTGAGATGTAAACTCACATACATATTTGATTTTGCACTGCTGTCAAGTGCTGTCACTTACCCCATCTCTAATTTCAATAAATGTATGACAGGGGTAGGGGAGCTGCATTACAATGAGCAAAGCCTTTAGTTTTGCTCTCCCCACTTACTGTATTTAGTACTATATGGAGATAGATATTTAAATCCATACAAAATGCAGGAAGTTCCCTCTCCATGGCAATGGGTTGGAGAACTTTCAGACACAGACTAATGTGGCACTTTGAGTTTTTTGTAAAGACGGCCCTTTTTGGGCCCATTGGTCTGCGCCCACCTGAAATGGCTTGCTGTGAGCACTTCCATGTGGACTACAGAGCTACTTCTGGCTGCTCATGGTGACTGACACTTTCTGCACGAGCCTGGAGTGAAACCAAGCTATGCAGGCTATGTTTATCAAGGGCCTATGTGAATAGCGGAGGAGCTGAGCCACTGCTGGAAATGAAATGTAGTTAGCCGAACCCTGGCTATTACAAACTTCACGGTCTCTTCTGAACTTCCTGTGACCCTCTGGGTTATGACTGACCATTAAAGGAACGCTGAACTACTGAAACACAGACCTACTTACCTTTCCCATATCTGCTGATTTTTTCTTTTAAGCAGTTTTTCCTGTAAACTGAAGTGTTTTCTATTTAGACTGGCTTGATAAAGTTGATGAAGCCTAATATTTAGGTTACCTATAGTTCTAAAAAGGCAGTTTCCACATATGTATTTTACTACAAATATTGTACAGAAAAATAAGTCATAATGTTCTAGATAGGCAAAGCAAGGTACAGTGAAATTAAGGGTCTTTTCTAGGGATGCCTATGAAAATTGGTATAATCCTTTCTTGTACCAGTCACAGCCCTGATTTTCAAAACAAGCTTTTCAAATATTAGCAAATACTAACTACTCACCAAATATCTACAAAAATATACCATTATTAACATTTACTTCAGATTTAGCCATGCACATACGCATGTGCCACAATCGTGCCTGTGCAAATCACTTCCATTTAGAGCAGTTCAGCTGAATGAGGTTGAACTAAACAACTCTGGAGTTTAAGGTTTAAGGCTTTGGAAGAAGAAGTAAAACAGAACAAAAACTCAGTCTGCAATCCAATCACTGTGTGGCCACATGCTGTTGACTATTTCATTGTTGGAAGAGACTGCTGCTTCCACGAGGTGAATACTGAGTACAGTAGCTCCACGTTCATGTGGCAAGGCTGAAGTGCAGTTTTGCAAAACAGAGCTATTAATTTTACTGATCAGGTTCTATACCCTGCTCAGCACGTTTACCAATACTCAAACGGCATGAAATCAGTAACCGACAGCTTAGTGCATTAAGTACAGCTGCTCTGTAACACTAAGTCATCCATTTATCCTCTAAGTGTGCTTCTTCAGGCAGTTAGCACCACTGCCAAGTTTACTAAGGAGAATTCACACTTCGCTACAGTTCAGTAAGCTGAACTCCAGAGCTACTGGTAACTTGGCTGCGGTGTCAAGTCACAGTTATATAACCCGCTGAGCTGAACGCCTCCCCAGAGCTGGGAGGCGAGTGCACAAAGGCAAAAAGAAGCAGGAACCCACATTTCAAAGGCATTATGGTTCCGAATATTACAAAAACAGGCTTTCTAATCTTCTAATGGACTGTAGATTTTGTAGAAGTTTGTTTCTCTTTTTTTCCCAGGGTTTTCCCATTGCGTAGTTTGAATCTACACAATTAGAGAAAGCAGTGAAGTGAATTAATCTCAGCCACTTGCATATGCACTTTAGGCTGTAGTCTAAAGACAAATGATACTGAGCACTATTATCTGCATTCCTCAACTAAACTTAATGAGCAGGCGTATATGAATTAAAGGATTGTTGCAAGACCAAGTCACTGACATCTACACCGCTGATGGAAGCCTTGAATGGCAAAAAGGAAGTCTTTCACCTACAGTCTCTAACATGACAGAATAAATGAAATTAAACGATAGCTTTATTTCTACTTATTTCTATTCTAGTTTTTTTGCTACAGCATACCAATCACTTCAAGAAGGATAGCACCACATAACAAATGACCAAACACCTCTCAGATGACCCCACTAAACACTATTTTGTGCAGACACACCCTCCAATTCTGTTATGGGACAAAGTCAGGTCCTGAGCTAGTACAAGTGAACTGCTGCAAGCAGAATCCTATTAATTTATTCCAGTTTGAGATCTGGCCCTATGAATCCTTGACACCAGAACAGTTAAAAAATAACAAAAATGAGAATTAAATTAATCCTCACTCTCTTCCCAAAACTGTCTCAGGTGGTAGGCATTTTGGTAGTGCCACCTAAACACTAGATTTAAGGTAAGTAATTTATTTCATACCACAGATAGTTTGCAGTGTAACAAAATTCTGTCACTACTAATCTGGGTTTCTATTTAAGTAGCTGTAAGAAGAGAAGGGGTAGACAAGGGGAAGGAAAATCAGTACCTCAAAAATTCAGCATATCACAATCTGTTTCTTGTACACAAATTACTTCTGTTGGGCCTTATTCAGACTTTGCAAAGTAAGGGCAAGATTTGAGATTCTTCTATTGAAGCAAAAGGATGAACAAGTCTAAAAATTAAAATATTTTTCTGGACATAGGAGCTTTATAAATATCTTTGCAAAACACTGACAACAGCTTGGTCCACTATACTCTTGGTACACTATACTATTGTTTTGGAAGCTACAAAAATAAATACAATTTCATATCAGGACAAAATATTCCATCTTTTTAATTCAGGAAAGGTATGGATACTGCTAGGCAACAAAATTAAAAAAAATATAGCAACTAATTTAATTGCAGGAGAGATATTTTTTTTCTGCCAATTAGGTGGTGGTCAAAACCTTCAATATCGTGATTTTATTTAACAGTGATCTTAGCTGCAAATCCCACAAATCATTGTAGGAGCTATCTTAATTTTAAGTAAAAAACCCTCAAATTTTAACCTCAGCCCATGATTAAATCTGACCTTTAAAGCTGAAGTAAAAGAGGTAACTTATTTTACTTCACATCTCTTTTGACCAAAACCAGTAACAGGTACTGTGAAGACCAGTTACCTTCTTTTGGGGTGGAGGGGCGTGTTGGTTGGTTGCGGGTTTTTTTTTTTAGTGTTTGTTTGTTTGTTTGTTTGTTTTGTCTAATTCTAGATAAAGAGAAGTCTGGAGAATCTGTAAGAGACTGTTCTCGATAGAGAATTCCAGTCCAAAAAAGATGAGCTTCTGTATTTCTGGATATCTTTTCAAAATTCCAAACTAACTGAGGCCCTAGTAACTCCTAACTTGTGCCAGTTTAAAGTCTGGACAGCTGTATGAAAAGGAATAAATACGTAAAAAATATATACCTGAAAATTGAGCCTGGGGCATTACAGTAGCAAAAGGCAGCAAATACAGATTACTATAGAGAAAGGAGGCTAATTTTTATCTCCTGGTAAGGAAACACTGAAAACAAAAGAAGTCACACAGTAGCTTTAAGGATATAGGTTAGATCTCTTAGGTCAGATGACAAAACCAGTTCTGAACAACTGGATGTCTTCCTAGATGCACTGAAGACCTTGTACAGGACAGAATGAATCATAAAGAAAACAGTACTGAGTAAAATGTAACTCCACAAAGAACTGAGTACCTCTCAATATAGTGAAAAAGGGAATGGAGCAACTTGATAGGATCCAGCATAAAGATCACTCTAGATTAGCATGCAGGTGTTGCTAATTCTGCAAATTATTTAATTCATAGTTAGGACAATAATTAATACTGTTCTTGCTATACTTCTGTGTATCTGAGAGCATGAAGGAATTTGAGAAAGCATACCCAAAATTTGGAACCAGTAGTAAGCTGTTTGTCTTCAGCTGCATGCATGTAAGAAGCTAACAGCAATGTGCATGTCTCTAAAGGATCTAATAGATGGACAACACTAAATTATGACATTTGAAGGGGAGAGAGCAACAGCGTGAGTTTTGAAACCAATACAATCTTTCAGCTTCCTGAGTATTTCAACTCTGTTGAAAACAGGAAGGGAATTTACAGTGTTTCTTTCAAGTGGTAAATATTTTAAATAAATGAATAAGTAAATGGAGTGGAGATTTGGATTTTATCTGAAAATCACTAAGGCATAAAGAAGCCAAAGCAATGCATGCAAATACTGA